>NW_017803965.1:771070-785432 GCF_001625305.1 Branchiostoma belcheri | reverse complement strand
ACTCCCTGTCCTTGTTGACACTGGCAGACCACAACTCCTTTTATCAGTCTTCTCACACTTCTGGGATGATTTCTAGCCCGACATTGTGTTTCTGTCAGGAGAAGTCTCACTGTTGACACATGTTCTACATCTATCTACACATATAGCAACTGGGTAACATAGAGTCTGCACATGCTGTGTAGTGACCCTGTGTTTAGAGCGGTCGGAAACATTGAAGCCCAGAACAAAGTGCTGTAGCCAAGCATTTATCATTACAGTGTCAAAATCAATTAACTACTTTGCCCAAGGATTATTTCTTCAGTCACACATAGATACATACATACATACATACATACATACATGTACATAACAGACATACAGACATATGCCATACATATGATTAGCTTCATCTCATTGTTGCAATGTGAGATTCTTTAAAAAGTAATAAAGTTTTTCTATTGCAAAGAGACATCAGTTTATGGATGTAACTAAATGTTGTAGCAATTATCTGTGGGCACAATTTTAGTCAGTGAAGAGCTCATTGTTGTATTGAATGTGGATATTTATATCTATAGCATATCTATATATACAATGTAATGTTATCTGTGGGTAGGTTTTGTCTTTAGGTTTTGTGAGACGACCTACTTCAGTGTTGTGTCTAGCTTGCCTCCCATCTTTTAAGTCCAGGTCAGTTGGATTTAAAGCCTTTTAAACACTGCTTAGTGAATTCCCAAGAGACATTCTGGTAACCACTGTAGATCACTTTTTTATTTAAATTTCCCAGTCTGAGAAAAATGGACATGTTCGCAAAACTATGCCTTCGCAGTAGTGGCAGGAACAGCAGAAAGAAGGTTGACAAATTATTTCACAGCACAGCAGTGATTGCGAATATAAAAGTACCGCAAAAAATAGTGATTTACAGTAGTCAGTGTGTAGGATTCTGATGACGAGAACTTATATGTTTATCTTACATAATTTAACTTGCTTTAACAGAACTGTATGTTGACAGGAAAAAGTACATTTGTACATGAAGTGTCTTGAAAGGAATGTATAATCTTTGATTCCATACTCTTGTTAGAAAACATTGGAATCCCATTATAAAGGTTCTTCTACCAGGTTCTAGTGAGGAGAAAAATTGAGAAATTGTTCTCAGAAGTTTTTCAGTTGTGGCTAACTTCAAATTTGCTAGAACATTTCTGATACAACCGAACGAATCTATTTCATTTAAGTTGTCTCGAACAACAATATATTAGGTAAATGAGAAAACAATATGCTAAAATGGATTATCCCTTGTAAATGGTTCTCTGCACATTAAAATTCCATTAGACCTTTGCGCACCTTGCTGTAACTCTAGCTGGGTGGCAGTGCCCCAGTGACCCTACACCACAGGAAGTCATCAGTGCCCCTACCTGCCCTAGGCCCTGGAAAAAAATCTTGCGTTTCCTGTTTCAGTCCTGAAAAGAATAAGGGTCATGGTAAAACATTGAACTTTATTCCAACACACAGATTATACAGAGATCAAATGTTCAGTGACCACTGTCGCCTGATAATTACTTAATTAATTAATTAATCAAGAAGTGATTGGTCATTAATTATCCTGATGAAGGCGACAGTGGTTGCTGAACATTTGATCTCTGTATAATCTGTGTGTTGGAATAAAGTTCAATGTTTTACTATGATTACTACCAACACAGATGAACTTTTAAGATAAGAATAAGGGTCAGTAGGTAGGGATTATCTTTTTTTTCTTTCCTTCTTTTTTTTCAGACTTTGGCAATCTCTAGTGTTCCAACTTAGTGTTCCAACAGTACAATTTAACAAAGTAAAACTTGCACGAGAATACTTTCATTTTTAATGTCAAACTGATTGTACAATGTTCCATCACTCAGGTGTCAGATCATGGAGCTAGAAAAGGTTGATTAGCTCGAAAAATTTATTTCCATTGCAGAGGTCCACACAAAAAAAGGCTAGGGTCTGCACTTTTTTCTACAGTTGGTCAGGGAACAGGAAACACAACTTTTTTTTCCCTAGGCCTTACAGGTCCCCCAGACATTCTCCTGTGGAGAGAGAAGAGAAAAGTAATTTGGTGGGTGGATGTCAGGTTTACCAGACCACTGACCCTTACAGTGACCTGTATACACCCCATGGTGGGTGATTATGGCCAGTAGACTTCATGTTTTGTCTACCAGCTGAAATCTGGAGCCCACAGATTACTTTGTGTTTTCTTTTACTTTACATGAAGATACACTTGTGGATTGTGCCTCTTTTTAGACATACCACTAGGATCTGTGACATGCATATTTTCACATGGCAGACCTTTATTTCTGTATAGCCAGTATAACCGCCCTTTGTCGTAACACACCAGGGTTGCACTCACACGGTGGCAGCTGGCTACATTACACCGAACAACCTGTTACATCCAATCTTTGCACATTTAATGGCAGGAGTTTTGTAAAGCTTTCTAGTGATGATGCCCCAACTGTGCTTCATGGCAATGAGTTCCACTCTATGATCGTTCTTGGAAAATCCAAGTTTTTGAACACCTCAATCCTTAATTGATAACTCTGATATTTGAAGGTATGACTATTTCTTGTTCTTTTCTGTTAAGTACTTGGGCCACACCAATTTAATTTCTTGGTTAACGGATTCGCCCGCTTCATTTTTTTTTGATTTGCAAATAAAATAAAAATTCAGAATCAACTGCAAAATTCTCATATTTTGCCCTGAACAGTTGAAAACAGTCATTTTCTACTTGTTACAGTTATTCCATCTTTCAGTGGTATCAAAAGATCAAAATTCATTGTTTAAATTTTGAAGCAGCCTGGTGTGTTGACTTTATGGCTCCTATCGTACCATTTTGGGCCATAATAGGATGCCTAGGCCTGTTTTTATTTTTTTTTTTTTCGCCCGCCCGCTCCATTATTTTTCTAGAAAAATCCGTGAACCAAGAAATTAAATTGGTGTGGCCTTAGTAGTTGGTACGTCCACCAGTTTATTAGTCATTTTGTACATCTGTGGTCTGGACATTTCTCGTCTGTCTTCCAGTAACACCCACTGTAGGTTTCTTTTCATGTAGTTCTGAAGTTGAAGGCGAGCAGTTTTACCCAGCATTCTCTCCTACACTGTCCCTCCAAAGCACGCCCTCCCCACCTGTCAATCAAACGTGGTTTGACCCCATCAGGTCACAGGGTCAAGCCAGTCTGACATGTGTAATCCCTCCAACATGCTTGCTGGGAGCACCTCACTGGGAGGAGCATTCTTCCCTGCAGCACTCAAATATTTTCTCCATTTAAGGTTCGCTCCCCCTGCCCTCACCCCCAGGCTACTACACGCCACTCAAACAACCCTTCTGGCTTTAACAGTACACTTGGACAGCTTTCAAGGACAGGAAATAAAGGCATCTGGTCGGTCAAGTTCACTCACGGTCATGTGCAGCTACATGTCTGGTCCATGTGATATGGCTGAATGACAGTTCAATGAAGGGATTCTTTGGTTCTTGTGCTGTAGTTACCTGAAACTTCAGTGAAGAAGTCAGCAATAACTTTGAAGTCAGGTTTTACTACATACACTACCAAAAATGTTTTTTTATTTATTTCTCTTGTTCTTCTTCTAGACAGAAAATTTATCTTCCAATTTTCTGTGTCCAAGAAGTCGTTGAAAACTAGTATAATTATGTGGTTGTGGAGTAATAATATGAAAAACACCTACCCTACTTTAATACCATCATCAGAAAGGTATTTGGTAGAGTTTTGTGTGTCTGTGTGTCTGTGCATGTGAGTGTCGACATGATAAGTTGAGAAGGTTTGGATAGAGTGTAGTATATATATATAGATAGAGTGTTTTGATATTTAGTATGTGATGAGTCCTCGAAATGATTAGATGTTGGCCCCCTTGCTGGCTTGTTTTCCAGTTCTTATTGTACCAAATCAGACAGGTGTAAAATGTTAACTCCTGTAAATGTGACTTGAGGTCTACCCTGTTTTCCATCTCCTTCATTTGTTTCTGACTGCCAACAAAAACACAGAGTGTGGCCTTGCCCCAAATCTGTTTCTGGGGCTAGCCTTTCCTGGCAACCCAGGAGCTCTGGCTACCATTAATGTTGTTTGACAATCTAAATCCCCCACCATGTCCAGCCACTGGTCTTCTGTCACTGCTGCCATCTCCCTGTTGTCCTTCAAAGCTCAACTAACAAGACAGCTGTACAAGCCAGGCTGGACCCAGCCTCCTTCAGGGGAATGTTTTCACTGGGGTTTAGTAGGTCAGTGGAAAGGAGTCCTGGCAAAACTAGTCAACAGCAACTGACAGGGTTAAGCTTTTACAAGTGTCGGGAGTCAGGAGGCATGTTAAGTACATCCAAACGTGTCCTTCTTGGTCATTACTGCAACTGATGAATAAAAGACAAGGAAGAAACATGATTTTTTTAATACATAACTTCGTATCCAGGAGTAAGTAGCATCAAGTAGTACACAATTATTCAATTGTCTGTAAAACACAAGTTAAAGAGACGTAACTGTGGAGAATCTCTAGGAATTCAGAGAAAAAAATCATAGTGTGATTCAGTTTAGTGGAAAAAGTTGAAGAAAAATAAATAAAAAAACATAATGAGTATCAAAGAGAAGAATATTTCTCAGTGAATTTGTACTTCTTGCAAAATGTCTAGAAATGAGGAACCAAAGCAAAAGAGAAGTACAGAATTGCTGTAAGGTTATATTCCTCCTGTGCCCTGTGCTTACAAGAAGCACATGCAGGGAGGGGGAGTGTTGAACTATGTGTTGATTGGGTAACAGCAGGTCAACACAAAACACCTGTAGTGTACATGGCTGCCAAGTCTGCAAAAGTTCTCAGGGACTGACCAAGAATCATCATGGGGGAGGATGAAAATGTTCACCTGTATATCTATTTTTCTAATCTCTAACCATTCATGTGTGTAGTATTTTTCATCTTGTAGTATTTTTATCAATATCTCAGAATTGCTGTAGAATTTTCTTTCAGAGATTTGTAATTTCTGGTTTATTTTGCATACCTCTCTATGATGATTTCTGGTTTGCCCCGTAAGACTGTGTGAAGTTTTAACTAGACAGTTTGGCTGCCTTTCAAACACAGTTGATAAGGGGTGTTGAACCCAATTCATGCACCCAAGTCATCACTCCAAATGGTAGTCAATCAAGTCATGAATTCCAACTGTGACAGAAACTGTTTTTAAATGTTCACACAGTATGCTTCTGTATTATATAGTACATTGTCATATACATATCAGGCTTTGTCTAGACATCCTTATCTTCAAATATCTGGCACACATACAAGTTTCCAACTATGTGACACAGTGCGTGACTGTTACAAGAGTATCATATCTCTGTAGACTTGTGTGGCGACGCAACTGTCTAGTCGGTGAAGGTAACATGCCCCACATTTGGAGAAGTTTGCAGTACTGACATAGTTAACATGGGCAAGTGTAATACTCTGTCCTTAGTACGTGCTACAGATCTCTATTACTAGTATACTGCATGTATGTGATGAATGTGCTATAAATGTAACATGCTGACAGATAAATGGTATAAACTTTTAAGCCAGAAATGTATTCCTTTTGGAGAAGTTTGACATTAAATGTAATTCTTTTTTTGTTGGATGTTGCATGTAGCTATGCCAATTTTTATGAATCAGAGAAAAACATATGTTTCTTTAGGTAATTTGTTAATCCAAGCTAATCAAGTACATTAGACATTTTATTATTTTTTGGCAATCAGTTTCTAGGCATGTTCAAATACATCATCCAATCTGTTCTCAAATCTGATGTAATCTTCTGCAACAGATTCTTCCACAGTATCTGGGTCCATCTGTACTCATAGTCATGTTTTTAACAGTTAGGCCACACCAAGTAAATTTTATGGATGACGTCCTTTGGAGAACCTAAATCTAATGCGAGAGGGCGAAAAAAAAAACAAGAAGGGCCCTAAAAAACAAGATGCCTAGATTAGAAATATACTAAGAGACGACAAATGTTAGGACACAAATTGAATGAGGTGACACAGTGTAACAAGCAAGAAGTCTTTTATTCATCCTCAAAACAGCAATAAATCAGGTGGAACAGCAGTTGTCGTCCTGTCCTGTTTCTTTCATCACATTTTTGCAGGCCTGCTAGTTGCGGGTTTCACGCCAATGTAACAATTTGCGGCACTGTCGTGACACTTTGGTCATACATTTTGTAGTTACAGGAAGCGGAATTTCTTGTTTTTTTTTCTAGGAACAGGCCAAAATCAATGCGCGCGCGGACGTCATCCATAAAATTTACTTGGTGTGGCCTTACTGTTGTTGTTAATATTATGTATATTTCAATTTGTGCATGCCGCATGTTTTCTTTTATATGGGCCATACATTGTAGATGCCTGAAATAAAGAATGAACAAAGATGTTCACCCTATCTACATCTGCCATAAACAACAGGTGACACCACTGATGCTCTCATCTTCTTCCCAGGGGGGTCACCTCCAAACATGCCTAGCAGGGGTCCCCCAGCCTAAACCAACAACCATTACTGGGGGCCTGCATGCCATTTTCCGTAGAGCGTAATCGGCCATTTTAACTTTACGTAGAGCGTAGACGGAGCACAGATCTAATTCAACGTAGAGCGTAATTGGCGCATTTTCCGTAGAGCGTATTCACTGTTTTAATTCTAGGTAATGCGTTGTAGCCTGCCACTTGGAATTTATCGTAAAGCGTAATCGAGAGCCCTCAAAATTTAGCACAGAGCGTTGTCGGGACCCCCCCATACAGGCCCTCACGACTATCTGACATGCTAAATTGGAACCCTGACAGGGGAGAGAGGCTAATTATGTCGTGATATGTTTAGGGAAGGGAGTCGTTGATCAAGACACCAGAGCATCAAAGCATAGCGGCCATTCATGGAAAATCTATCATATCATATGACAGCTGGGTGTTTAGGAAAACTTGGACATATTAATATGATTTCCGGCTGAAGGATTATATGGATGGAACAAGGATCTTTCATCATTGTTTTCCCCAAAACAAGTAAACTTCCTTTAAGAATCCACTCGTCTTAGGAGCATGTTAATTGTCCAGATGTGGAAAATTTATCAAACAAAATATTTGGAACTTCCAATTAATATAATGCCAATGTTCAAGTCTTGTAGATTCATATGTGCCATTTACTATTACAACGATCTTTTTGAATATGATCAAGTTTACTGCCTTTGATTTTTGAAATTCATATTTCATATCCTTAAGGTTCTGTCAAACATTCTTCAGTATATCTTATAAAATATGCAAACATTATTCTCAGACCACGAAATTTTGCAACCGCAAATATAAACTAAGTAATTAACAGCATTTTTGTGTCCACGCTAGAGCACGTGTCAGCAACTATGATCACAGGTGTATGAAATGTGATGACTTTGAAAAGAAGGTACCACTTCTGTGCCCCCCTCCCGCTGTCACATACGTTCTGTACGTCTGTGTTTCTGTAATACCCGCTGCCCTTGAGGTACAGATTAGCAGTGTCTGACAGACAGCATGGTTTACCAGGGTGACCAGATCAATATAGAATATGATATCACCCTGGCAGCACAGTTGCCCTGATTTCTCTCTCATACAGACACCCTCCAAGGTTAGCAGACATTTGTATCGATTGGTACACACTCAAAAACATCAATACTTTACCTGCAACTGTTTTGCTCGACTAGTGCCTTATGGCTTTCTTAAAGATGACAGATGTGGAGTTATGATTCTTTCGTTAGACAAAGTCGTTTCAGTCCTTATTTATTAGTACACATACGCATACATGTACATGGGAGAGAACATGCACAAATTAGATGTCTCTATCAGGCAGAGAATACAGTACTGTAGCTTTTTCAGGCTCCTAGTATTTTGTTTTTACTGTGTTTATTTTCAGGACTTAATTTACCTTAAATGAATATACATGAAAATGAAATTTTGATAAAAAAAGATTAGTTCATGAAAATTTTAAACCATTTAGCTTGTGACACTTAGATATGACACTTTGATTATGCTAATTTTACCCATTATAATGAGATGAGAAATTTTCCCCTTTGACATAAAGACAACATTCAGTATATTTGTCAAAATATTCCATCATAAACAGTTATCATAAACAATATTGTAGCAATACAAACAACCGGGTATTAAAGTAACAAGAAGCAATTGTTAGATTTTTTTCCAAAGTGCTGATGTAAACAAAAGAGTTGACTTGATTAGCCCTGCTGGATGTAATATTGCGATATTTGCTGATGTACCCGTGTAGCGAGTGTATCTCCACTTTTGGTACTACCACAAGAAGCAATTGTTAGATTTTTTTTCCAAAGTGCCGATGTAAACAAAAGAGTTGACTTGATTAGCCCTGCTGGATGTAATATTGCGATATTTGCTGATGTACCCGTGTAGCGAGTATATCTCCACTCCTGTACTCCAGCCTCTGCCCCTGGCTATACCGTGGGGCCCGTGTGCTGTCGATCACACTCCGTGTGTGTGCACTTTATATTGGCTCCGTCGACAGTGATAGATGGCTACGTCTTGCCTGGACCCTCGGCGGAGCAGACCTCGCAGTTTGCCCTCCCCACCCTCCAGTCAGCAATTTCACATGTTGGAGATAGCAGCGGTTCTGTTGGTGCAGATAAAGCTAATGATGAGGCCTGAGTTTCCCACTTGTTACACCGCCAGTCGATAAGGTTGGGATGCTTCCCTGATACCGTGTTGCTCTGATCTACCGCTAATGATGCGCTAGAATGACAGCATTTCATTTCATCAAGAGATACTGAAGGACGCAAAAAGGAAGTGAGATTCCTGGAAGAAATATATAGGACAATGTGATGGGTTTAAACTAGTTTCAGTGAACTCTACATACATGGCTCACTGTGTACCATAATGTTCAGAGAAAGGTTAGTAGGAAAGAAATGGTCTTTACAATTAGTTCTTACTACAAGGCCAACACAGATAGTGGTTCACTTCAACCATCGCTCAACCGGGACGGGGGGCGATATCGACTTCAGACAACCTTTGACCCTTTGCTGACGTCACACGTGGGAAAAATCACGTGTCCACAGCATTTGGGTCAGATAGCTGAGGAAGACTGAGTGATTCGGTCGAAAATTTCTGGTGAGTCAAATTTTGAGTTGGAGAAAAGTTTAAGTTTTCCATAATTACAGATAGTGGTGCTTGAAAAAATGATGGTTTAGTTTAGGTGATCTTAGCATCATCCGTTAACAAGTGATATTTCTTCTTCAGTAGCAAAAGGTTGAGAGAAAGGTTAGTATTACATAGGTGAGCAATGTTCTTAAGTTTTATTAAAGAGGACAATGCAGAAAATGATGGTTTACAACTAGTTCATGTGACCTTTCTGTGAGCATAAAGAATACATCCATTGAGAAGTGATATTCTTCACCCTGTAGCATAAGGTTCACAGAAAGGATAGTAGGAGGGCAATGGTCTCTATGATTTGTTCTTACTGTGATGCCAATGCAGTAAATGGTGGATTTAAACTAGTTTAGGTGAACTTTCTATTAGTGTGAAAAATGCCTCCATTCAGAAGTGATATTGCTCATCCGGTGTGTAAGGTTCAGGAAAAGGTTAGTAGGAGGGCAATGGTTTTTACTATATAAGAGTTAAACCATATCTCATATGACTGTTTAGGCCACACCGATTTAATTTTATGGATGACATCCTATGAAGACCCCCAAACTAGTGCGCGCGGGCGAAAAAAATAAAAATCCGGCCAAAAATAAAAATGCTACAAAACCACAGGAATACAAACCTGGTATTGTGAATTTGGCGCATTACATAGCGACGTATGTATACGACAGGCCGACACATGCTGGATTTTTGCGGAATATATGAATCGACACTGCTGTACGTATGTACTGAGTTCTTGAGTCGTGGAGCTTCGGTAGCCTGGCTGCCGTCAACCAGAGTTATCACCACCATGCACTACCCAGGCCTAAAGCCAGGCCAGAGCCTCGGAATACGTGTTTTTTTTTTTTTTTTGAGATCGGGTGAAAATCAAGGCGCGCGCGGATGTCATCCATAAAATTAAATCGGTGGTGTGGCCTTATTTTGTTTCATTGTCAAAAAACTAAATACAGGTACAGTGTAGCTGCAACATTGCAAGCTGTCAAAAATTTTACCTGCAATTCTGGAAATTTCACTTATCTTCAACTTTTAGACCCCAACAGCCTTTGGATAAAACAGTAAGCTATTACAACCTTCCTTTCCCAAGAATCTTTAAAAGGGAAAGTGACTTATTATGCTGTACTGCAGGTCTGATGAGAGGTTGAAAGGCGTGTGTCCTGGGGCGATATCCGACGTACCTTGTATAAAACATGATGAAAACCAAGCTGATCACAGATTCACAAACTGTACAACATGGTTCAGGCATGTACTCTGCAATCCACAAGGGAAAACCAGTAGTAGTGTGCTGGTATGTACTAATTGTAAGGGTTTTAGGCCGGGCCAGTTCAATTACTAGTATCTGGTTCGGTTTGGTCTAAAATTTGAAGAATATAATGGAAAATCCATGCAACAATTGTAAAACTAAAAGGACAAAATGTCAGTCTTACTATGACAGGCAAGTTACTCGATACAGTTGTAATGATATAGATCTTGTAGTCATTTGAAAGTTTGAGGACAGAGACAACATGTCAAAAGGTAGCAAACTTTCACGGTCTGAGAAAATTGGACATGTTCGCGGAACTGTACAGTATGTTCAAGGTGGCAGGAGGTGCTGAAGAAAGAAAGTCAGCAAATCAGTTGTTTGTTGTAATGATAAATTCGCAGTACAGAAGTGACCATGAAAACTGTGAATATAAAAGTACCACGAATATTAGTGATGAATACAGTATCTTTGGTTATATTGGCTGCCCCTTGATTCTAATTTTAAACAAATAAGCTCTCAATAAAGTCCGTAAGTTGATGAGTTTCAATTTGTGGGACCTTAGATGTTTGTCCTCTTCAATATGGTGAAAACAGCAAACCTTAGGCCAAAGTCAGCTGACATCGCCGGCCAATCAAAAGAGGGCAACCTCAAAGTGTACCGCTATCCACAACAAGTTCACTGTTGCCTCCTGTATGAACCCTTGTTCATTTGCAAGTCCGATGGTTGCATCCACGGATTGACACCTCAACACGAAAAACGGGAGGCGCAGCCCCCTCGGAGCGGCCGCGTGAAATCACGGTGACGGCGACATTCACCATCGTGTGGTGACATTTTCCTCACCCCTTTGCCGTCAAGCCCCAAGACAAATGTTTGGCCGTGATTGACATGCGCCTGGGATGGAGGATCCTGGCAGGGCAGGGAGGAAGATAGATGGGGCGGTGTCTCTGCTTTGCTGGATCATGTGGCCAATGTGTGTCAAGTGCACCCCGGAGTCTTTAGTGATGGACAGCTGACATTTGGGTGGGGAGGGGAGGGGGGCACTGCCGTGGGATAAATCTCAGCAAGGTCAGGATGGGTCAACCCTGGAGGATGTCCGTTAAGCCCATGATAACAAGAAAGATGTCCTGTTATATAGAAGGGAGACATTTATAGACAGGAGGAGAGATGGGGGTGATGTAGGAACAACAGATCACAACCCTTCCTCGTTTGTCAGCGTGAACTAAGTTAGCAAACAGCCGCCTTCATAAAGATGAGCGCACTGATAACTTTACAAGGATGCGCCGCGTCGTGTGCAGGGGGACGTCTCCTTATAAATCATATCCTTATAAATCGTCTGTCAAGAATAAGACGTCAGGATGACATCTCTCTCGCTGTGATATTATAAGTTTTCCCTGATTAATAGCCATTTCTCTGATTAAAAATTCCATTAAACCACTTTGCCAACAGACAGGGAACAGATGTTCAACTTCAAGCAATGATTGCTGAATGCATGGAGTATTTTGATGATTTACCATAAATTCATGTAGATTTTATACTTGTTTGCATCCTAAGCCTCATCCTCAGTTCCAACCTTTTTTTTCTTCTTACCCTATTTTCTAAAATTGATTCATTTCTCCTATATCTAAAATAATGTTGACTGCACTGATGTATACCAGTTGGATTCACCTGCAGCAACTGAGCAAGTCTATCTGTTGTTGTCTTAACTAATTACTTTACCTCAGCAGGTATATAGGAGATTTATAGTGGGAGCAACTTACTTAGAGTAAGACAAAGTACAAGAAAGTACACTTTTAGTTCTACACTCCTTAAATACATTTTTGTTTGACTGCCATTGAAATTGCAGTGTCCATTTTCAACTTTAAGAATTTGCCTACCACATGTATTCCAGTCTTCCCATGAAACAAGCAGTTACCTTAACCTAGCCTATAATGATTAAAACAAAGTTCATTTTACAAGAAGTGGTTGCAGCAAAAAAAGAGGCAGATTTAATCTTGACAGGTAAACTGGTGAGATCGAACCTGCGAGGTGATACCGAAAATCACTGGAAGAAAGAACCTTATTCTGTCAGACTTTGATAATATTCAGGCCCGTAGGTGGTGCAGGTCTTGCACTGCCTCAGCATATTGACCATATTGATCTGCCGTCCTGTTCTGTTGTGCTGGTGGTAACGCCTGGGGCAGGGGTCAGCCCCGGAAAGAGCTGCTCTACTGTGATATGTTTGTTTGTTAGCGGAGTATTGGATATTGTCTCTGGAGAGGGGGGGGGGTATCCGATCTTGCCCTGTCTTGGATTCATGATACTTGGGGCATGGATAATTTCATAACTTGCTGCGCAGACTTTTCAGCAAAATGTAACCTGCAATAGAAATTTAAAAATTTATCATACATGTTTTTTTACACACACACACACATGTGTATTGATTGAGGAATTCATGATTAAACTTATCAATTTGATTTGTTAGTTCTCTGATTTTTTTTAAGTATGATTAACCGGAAAAAACCTAATGAAAACAAAGTCTGAGGTCCAGTTTGATGCCTTGGTGGACTCAGTTTTATGTTGTAAATACACTCATATTTGAGTTTTCCTCCCTGCCCTCTGATTTTTTTATGTCTGCTTGCTATAGATTGAACTTGAACTTTCCAAGAACCAAGGAAATGCATTGATATGGCCTGATTAAAATAACTTTCAGAATCAATGTTTCAAGAATGTCTTCAAATCAAGACAAAGAGAATGGGGAGTTGCTAGAAACTTGAATGTGATTACTGCTGTATTGTCTTTATTGTCATTGTCATTGTCTTAATTGTTCACCTTTGTGCTAAGAAAACCCATTATGTCATATGTCATATATGTATATACCCTTGTTTAGAGACACTGCATTTTCTCAATTTGTGGCACATTTCACATTGAAATGTGTGATTTCCCTTAAGGATAGTCACTTTTTCTGGAGGTATAGTTTTATGCTATTCGCTCTCCAATGAGGAACATTGTGCCATTTCAAACCTTGTAAAGAACTTTGTCCAGATATGTAACTTCCAACCATTGCTTCTTGTGTTATCACAGCTCTACATCTCATGGTGTGACCCAACAACTGCAAGTGAGGTGAGTCAAAGAAATCAGTTTCTTCAGAAAGGTTTACCCTAAATACAACTAGAGTTCCCCGATCTCATACCTTCGCCAAATGATGTTAATCTTTATGACTGACAAATTATAGATTAGATTATTCCCCCCTGATTTAAGAAATAGAAACCTAATTTTCATGAATTATATCATTTTATCATAATCTCAACCAAAAGACAGTCTTATATTAACAAACAATGCATTCTAGCATTTCCTAATAAATTATGCAAACGAGGTCCTGATTTGAATAAATTATGTTTAATGATGTTCACCTCAATTTAACTTTCAAATACCACAAGTATGAAATTCCAGGCAGTTATCATTACATAATTATAAAATTTTCTAATTAATTATGCAAATTAGGTCATTATTAACATAATCAATATCTTCCTGTGTTTCTCTCGTTGTCAATTACCAATGTCACAAGCTTCAATTGTCCTATCATGGAATGCAGATGATTTATAGAATTTCCCCATAAATTATGCAAATTACATCCATATTTGCATAATTGTCACATAATTATATTAAGCATCAAGTAAGCTACCTACATAACAAAAATCACGACGATCCGTCCACCGGTTCTTGAGTTATCCCTTTTTGAATATTTTCAAGAATATATCCCTGCAGTTCCAGAGCAAGCCGCTAGGGGGCCCGAACTCACGTCACTTCTTCCCCAGCACAAGAGCTACCTACCATCCAAATTTCATCACCATAGCATGTCTAGATCATGAGATATCAAAACCGGAAGTTCAGCTGCAGTACCATAACAAGCCGCTAGGGGGTCCAAAATCTAATCATTTCGAGGTCTCATCAAGACCTACCCACCTACCAAGTATCAAGACAATCCATCAAGGCCTTCTCAAGTTAT
>NW_017803965.1:769992-771050 GCF_001625305.1 Branchiostoma belcheri | reverse complement strand
TTGATATCATGTGAAGGGATTCACTTATAACATGCCTTAAATCCATTACATTATGCAACATAATTCACCACTTAATTCAGCCTGTGTTCTGATTAACAAGGCCACCTTAGCCTGACCTGAATTCCGTGAAGACACCGACCGCAATGTCTTCCCCTAATTCCTTGTAAATTCCCCTGTGAAGAGATGATCTTCCTTCCATTTGTGGTGGAAAATTGCTTCCGCCCCTTCCTGAGACACTTCTTTAATTACTAGAGATGAGCTTTATTGGAAACTGAGCGGGATCATTCTCATTAGGCACAACCAGCGCAACTCTGGGGATGTCGGACACTAGAAACAAAGATAGAAAGTCTGAGTACACTTTGTTTTCAGTGTTAAAAATTATTTTTAAAATGTCACAGTTTGGTCTTTTTTTTTTATATACTGTGTACAGTGTATACTGTATATGCATGTAGTATATGCTTCAACTCAGGTGAAAGGCCCAATGATTGTATTACATTAAATTATGATTTTTTGCGGTACTTTTCTCATTATTAATTTTTAAAAATCTTATACATAAATTATTAAAAAAGAAAAATAAGCTCCGGGTATAGCTCTTTTTTCTTATCTGTACTTCACTTCTGATCTGTTACCCCCAACAAATATGAAAAGAGATGCAAGGGGTTAAGTTTCCGTAAGAACTTTACTTCTAAAAGGAAAGGTGACAGCAAAGTCAACAGCACTTTGCCTGAAGTTTCATTTGAAAATGTAACCTCCCAAATTACCTAACATGCCGTTTGACAGCTCTCTTATTAAATATTTTGTTCAATCTAGCTCAGGGCGCACACTTTGAAAGGTGGAGTCCTATCGGATAGCGTGTGTCCTAGCAGATAAAATTAGCAAGGCACCCCAACGGTAATCAAGCAGTTTCATCACAACTTCTGCTTCTGCCTGAAATTAATTCCGTCGCTGACAGGTAGACGTCTGTGGGGAGTTGACCGGCTCAACAGTTGACTCTGGGAGCCTGCGCTTCCAATCAGATACACTTGCCATCTTGTTAAACCGAATCCCGCCAGCTATCC
>NW_017803965.1:757224-769972 GCF_001625305.1 Branchiostoma belcheri | reverse complement strand
CCTTATTCTGTCAGACTTTGATAATATTCAGGCCCGTAGGTGGTGCAGGTCTTGCACTGCCTCAGCATATTGACCATATTGATCTGCCGTCCTGCTCTGTTGTGCTGGTGGTAACGCCTGGGGCAGGGGTCAGCCCCGGAAAGAGCTGCTCTGCTGTGATATGTTTGTTTGTTAGCGGAGTATTGGATATTGTCTCTGGAGGGGGGGGGTATCCGATCTTGCCCTGTCTTGGATTAATGATACTTGGGGCATGGATAATTTCATAACTTGCTGCGCAGACTTTTCAGCAAAATGTAACCTGCAATAGAAATTTTAAAAATTTCTCATACATGTTTTTTTTACACACACGTGGGCACTGATTGAAGAATTCATGATTAAAATTATCAATTTGATTTGGTAGTTCTCAGATTTTTTAAAGATATGATTAACCGGAAAAAACCTAATGAAAACAAAGTCTGAGGACCAGGTTGATGCCTTGGTGGACGCAGTTTTATGTTGTAAATACACTCATATTTGAGTTTTCCTCCTTGCCCTCTGGTTTTATGATGTCTGTTTGCCATAGTTTGAACTTAAAATTTCCAAGAACCAAGGAAATGCATTGATATGGCCTGATTAAAATAACTTTCAGAATCAATGTTTCAAGAATGTCTTCAAATCAAGACAAAGAGAATGGGGAGTTTAAAAGTTGCTAGAAACTTGAATGTGATTACTGCTATATTGTCTTTAATGTCATTGTCATTGTCTTAATTGTTAACCTTTGTTCTAAGGAAACCTATTATGTCATATATGTCATATATGTATATACCTGGGTAGTGAGAATGTTCAATACAGGTGTTCCTGCCCATGTGATTTGGCTAGTTATCACACAGTGTTCTAACGGTTATCACATGGGCTTTCAGAAGTTCCACAGAATAATTTGAGTAAGTTTCAGATATACCGCGTGTGCCGTCTTTTAAAAATTCAAATACCAGATTCAAACGTTGGAATTGATGATGTTACAATATTTTGTTTAGAGACACTACACTTCCTCAATTTTTGTGTGATTTGCCTTAAAGATAGTCACTTTTTCTAAAGTTTTATGCTATTCGCTCTCCAATGCAGAACATTGTGCCATTTCAAACACTGTAAAGAACTTTGTCCAGATATATAACTTCCAACCATTGCTTGTTGTGTTATCACAGCTCTACATCTCATGGTGTGACCCAACAACTGCAAGTGAGGTAAGTCAAAGAAATCAGTTTCTTCAGAAAGGTTTACCCTAAATACAAAAATTAAGACTGATAAAATTAGTAAATACAGTAGGCTTTGTTGACAAAATGACAAATTTCTTTGTTTATTGTATTATTCAGTGATATCTGAAGGTAATTGATACTTGTTACCTAGTTGTAATGACATTTTTATAAGGTTTCTTACTTTCTTTGACAATGTGGGTCCCTTGTGTCCCTTGTCCTGCTGTGAAGTAGCTGTTGTGATGACACAATGATTGATATCATGTGAAGGGATTCACTTATAACATGCCTTAAATCCATTACATTATGCAACATAATTCACCACTTAATTCAGCCTGTGTTCTGATTAACAAGGCCACCTTAGCCTGACCTGAATTCCGTGAAGACACCGACCGCAATGTCTTCCCCTAATTCCTTGTAAATTCCCCTGTGAAGAGATGATCTTCCTTCCATTTGTGGTGGAAAATTGCTTCCGCCCCTTCCTGAGACACTTCTTTAATTACTCGAGATGAGCTTTATTGGAAACTGAGCGGGATCATTCTCATTAGGCACAACCAGCGCAACTCTGGGGATATCAGACACCAGAAACAAAGATAGAAAGTCTGAGTACACTTTGTTTTATGTTAAAATGTCACAGTTTGGTCTTTCTTAACTGTCTTTATTTTCTATATACTGTATACAGTGTATACTGTACATATATAGTACATGTATATGCTTGAACTCAGGTGAAAGAGCCATTGATGGTATTACAGTAAATAAGAATTTTATATTAGAAGTTTTTGCGGTCACTTCTGTGTTGCAAATGTATCATTACCATGAACAAATAATTTGCCGGCTTTCATCTTTAAAAATTAATAAAAATTGAATAAATTGATTAACAAACAGGAAAAATAAGGTCCAAGTATAGCTCTTTTTTCTTATCTGTACTTCACTTCTGATCTGTTACCCCCAACAAATATGAAAAGAGATGCAAGGGGTTAAGTTTCCGTAAGAACTTTACTTCTAAAAGGAAAGGTGACAGCAAAGTCAACAGCACTTTGCCTGAAGTTTCATTTGAAAATGTAACCTCCCAAATTACCTAACATGCCGTTTGACAGCTCTCTTATTAAATATTTTGTTCAATCTAGCTCAGGGCGCACACTTTGAAAGGTGGAGTCCTATCGGATAGCGTGTGTCCTAGCAGATAAAATTAGCAAGGCACCCCAACGGTAATCAAGCAGTTTCATCACAACTTCTGCTTCTGCCTGAAATTAATTCCGTCGCTGACAGGTAGACGTCTGTGGGGAGTTGACCGGCTCAACAGTTGACTCTGGGAGCCTGCGCTTCCATCAGATACACTTGCCATCTTGTTAAACCGAATCCCGCCAGCTATCCACCATCCCAACCCTTTTAACAACCCGACCGCAGGAAACCCACTGACGCCATACGCGACCCGGTTCTGAAATCACTTCACTCAGCTGTGCGAAAACCCAGATTATCACCTAGTCTCTCCCAGGGACTGCTGTGGCCTTAAATGATTTATTCAAAGGTTCAGGCCTGTCAGGTGGGGGCTAAACAAGATTTGAAACTGTTTCTTATCTTCCTGGAAGATTATCAGGTAGTTGCAGAGCTATTATCCTGGCGAGCTTAGGACAGGCGCCCAGCTGTTCCCGTCGTGTGTGTGAAGTTTGGGATGGATTTGACTAAGACAGACTCAGCTGGATGGCAGTTTTCATGTATTCTCTGAAAAAATTGTAGTCATGTAACTCACATGACTCCTTCCCGAGTACAAGACCTACCTACTGTCCAAAATTCATCACCCTATAGCATGTCTAGATTGCGAGATATTGAAACCAGAAGTTCGGCTGCAGTACCATAAGAACCCGCCATGGGGCCTAAAAATTCATCATTTTGAGGTCTTATCAAGACCTACCCACCTACCAAGTTTCATGACAATTCATTGAAACCTTATTTTATCATGCTTTATCACACACACACACACACACACACACACACACACACACACACACACACACACTATGGAAAACATAACCTTCTTGGCAAAGGTAATGATATCAAAAATTGCACAATGAACTTTCTCAATTAACAATATTCTCTATACATTAATTTTACAGATCAGCAGACCGAGGTACAGTTCCCCCTACCCCTGGCCACTGAACACCGTCCTGGCCTACCGTAAACAATGGGACGTCCAGAACCAACTCAAGGCACTGGGATGGTGCAGCAAGAGTCTCGAGGAGGTCAGAGGACTTTTCCTGAAAAGATTCTGACAATTTTTAGTAGAATGTAGAACCGTTTTTTAATGTGCGGAATCTACCTACTTTAGAAGATGACCAGTCACACAGTCAAACAAACTCTATGAAACTACATGAATGTGGCTCTAGTGTGTCCTTCAAGGTAGAGTATCTAATGCAATTTCAGGGTGGCAAAAAAATATTCTGGATGAGAAAATCTGTCTGATATTGACACTCACTGACATTACTTGTCACATTTTCATTATGATAATCATTTAATACTTGAAGCATTTGAAATAGTCCCAAAACAAGCCACGTGATGCGTCTCTTTATTTTTTGGGTACCACCCATGAATAGCTAAAACCAGTCTATGATACAAAACAAGCAACCGGTTTTGCAGGATTGTGGTGAGAACTGAGAACTATGTCAGCTGACTAGGGTTAATTTACTTCATATATCTACAACCCTTGGACATGATTACCCTAGTAGTCTAAAACTGTCACGTATCAAAAATCACCAGCTCAATAGATGGACAAATTGTAAAAAAAAATCTCCTTTATTTCAAAACACAAGCAACTAGAATTTAATTAAGACAGCTGTACAAAAAAAGTTTAAAAAGAAAAATAGGAGAAATGATATTTTTCATAATTCATGGGATTTTTGTGAATTTTGCAGACTATAGTAATACATGGATTTACTAATGCCTGGGGTTTCATTGATAAGTTATAATTACAGAGATATGAAATGCCCTTACCTGTGTTTGTCCCTGCTGTAGGTATATGATGAGGTGGACAATTGCTGTAAGGCCCTGTCACAACGGCTCGGGAACCACCATTATTTCTTCAAACAGGGGTGAGTACAACTTTTTTAAATAATCTTTATTATTGAGTTCCAAAACAAAAATCAATGAAGACATGTCACCCTAAAATGAACATAAAAACTAGAAAGACAGTTTGCTAACAATTTCTAATGTAACAATTGGTAGGTAGTTTGGAAGAAAGCTGCTTGGAGTAGGAATCAGAATTTATTCACTTCTCCCATGGCAAAGGTCAACCTGCAAAGAAAAATCATAATTATCCATTCGTATGAATTTTTCAGTTAATATTCTCTTCACTGTTGGCATCTTTCTGTCTCTTCACTAGTACTGGTGAAAATAAGGGTCCTAGTAACTGTTGAAAAGTCAATGATTAATACGCTGACATTACAGTGAGATGTAAAGACATCATTCAACCAGTCGAAGCGGGACATTGCTTAGTGGAGTCTACTTTTGATTGATTTGGTTAGTCGTAATTGTTTGATTGGTTATTTGGTTGGTTAAGTAATTGATGGTACGGCGAGATTATCCAACACTGACAGATGTATAAACCTTGCTTATATCGCCTTTTCTGGAAGCACCAGCGATGCATGCCACCTTGCTAAGATCCCTAGCTTCGGTTATGGACGTCCTGAGGATAAGACGTAAGGCTGGAGGTCCTGACTTTAAGGAGGGACACACCTTGGGCATGTTAAAGATACCACAGAAAAAGCACAGGTCCTTCCTTCGGTGTGCGTGGTTCAAACCTTACAGTCTGGTCTCAGGGTTGACATCTTGAAGAGGCGTTAGTCAACTGTTATGTCAATTCCTTCCACAAATGGGATAAATCTTCATAAATAGATAAATAAACGTGTCTCCTGTAGGCCCACGGAGCTTGATGCTGTAATGTTTGGCCACTTGTACACCATACTCACCACCCCCCTCCCCGGTGACTTCCTGGTGGACATAGTTCGGCAGTACGACAACCTCATCAACTTCTGCATCAGCATTGAAAAGAGGTTCTTCCGCAAGAGAAGCAAGTGACGCGGGTATACGCAGGGTTTGCACTCCTGGCCACGTCTTGTGTGCACCTCCGCCACTCTAACTGGGTTTTCTGTCACCTTTCTCATAGGTTCTTATAGATGGACTCACTCAAGTTCCTTAGACAACATAAACGGCTTCAAGACTCTCTCTTAATCCATGGTTTTATACTCCTTTGACAGCTTGGATATGACTTAACAACAGTGTCTCAGTGTGACTATATATGAACCTCTCATCAAAATCTATACTTAATTAGTTTCCCTGTTCAAAACTGTCTATCCATAACATGCAGTTCCTAATCTCCAAGCAGATGTATGGCGGAAGATCATAATGTTTTCAGACTGCCAGGCCTCATTGACAGCAGTCCACCTCAATGTTATGTCTGGCTGGGTTGCTGTCAGAGATGCCAGGTAGTCAGATAACATTATGATCTTCCTCCCCAACATCTGCTTGGAGAATCGCACTTTGCATAACATTAGGAAGGTTCCCCTTTCTGTTGGGTTGGAGGAAAAAGCAGTCCAGTCCAAAGGTGGAAAAAAACATGTACAGTAGAGTTAGATATTGTTTGACCAGCTGGAAACAATCAACTTGGATAAATGTTGCCAATCGTACTGAGTTTAGCATTAGGCCTTGCCATGAACCCCCATGCAGACCCTTTTGTCAGACTGGACTGCTTTTTCCGCCTTGTGGACTACTTTTTCCACCAACCCCTGTTATCGGTAATGTTACAGTACATGTAACACACTTTTATTTCTAACAGATTTGTCATTGACTGAAGGAGTTACTGTTTGAACATTTCTACAACTAACAAATAACATTGAAGTGAATTGTATGACTGAATTCAAAATGCTGCTAATGCCGCAGTTAACTTGTCGCCAATGCATTGAGTGGAGATAACAATTTTTTCCTTACCTCAAAATATCAAGGAACACCTTTTGTGCTACACACATTCAGCCAATACATTACACCATATAGAAAGCCATACAATTCAAATTATGTTGAAAGTACCTGTAAGTTTCACTAGTAGCCGTATTTCATAAATCACCTGAGATATCTATCATTGAGATATCAATTTCAAATTTGGCATATTCTTTTTGCTGGGTGATGTAGAGGTACAGTTCCAAATTTGTACATGCATTTGTGGGGGTCGTGTGGCTGTTGTTGGGTAAGGACAGAGCATTTGGCTTGCTGGAACCAAGGGGTCCCAGGTTCAAATCCTGCCATGCCACCAATTTTGTGCCCTTGGGAAAGAATTTCTCAGGTGAAAATGAGTGTGTCTTTTGTCTGTTTTTGCATTAGTCTGTGTTGGTGGCAGCATAAAAATAAGTTGAAAAAATTTGAGTGTGCCGTCGCCATGTCTAGTGATAAATGTTGGAATGTAAAAAAAAATTGTATTTCTGATGGAATAATTCCTGTCTCCACAGCCCCACAGAACTTGATGCTCTAGTGTTTGGCCATTTGTACACCATCCTGACCACCCCACTCACAGACAACTGTCTGGCAGACATCGTCAAGGAGTACGGAAACCTCATCAACTTCTGCAGACACATCGAGAAAAAGTTCTTTGAGGAGAGGGAAAGGGGACCCAAGGAGTAGTATGTTGAGTGTTTATCAGAACTAAGCTTCAAGTAGTTCAAAACAGGGGGGATAGAATTAGTGCTCTAGCCAGCACCCGTTTTTCCGTCAATTGCAGGAACTTTTTTGGCGTGTGACGGAAAATTTTTTCAACCAATCCGTCAACCTTGATAGACAAAAATCTTGAGTAAAAATATAAAAACATCCAAATGACCACCAACAACCACTCTCAACCCCATGATTTGTCTCTAAAAATGTAGGAAACTGCATTTCTAAAGGCTTGAAAATCCAAAATTTGACCCTGGATCCCCCTAGATTGCAAGCACTCTTCCCCCAGGTCTGATCATAAACCGGGGCTGACGGGAAAAGATTTTGAGCTGGCTAGAACCCTAGATAGAATGTTGGCTCTACATAATGTTTGTTGAAAAATAAGTTGCAGATGTGTTACACATCAAGGTGATGTTTGTATGCCTTTATTTGTCTGTGATGTGCAGAGAAACCTGTGTTTTTCGAGTGGTAGTTTGACAGTAGAAGCTACTGCTCAGCTTCCCAAAATGTCAGTAACAGAGTTGGATGCATTAACTGACTCTCAAGTGTTGTATGCTGTATTTAAATGCGCAAACTCTAGTGATATCTCGTTTAAATTTCCAGCATCTTTATCTGAATGGCAGGTACAACCGCTCTTCAAGGTAACGCACTAGTATTTACTCTCCAAAATTTGTAGGAGGAACAAAGCATTAGAACTAGGTGTGATTCAAGAGACTTTTGAACATACAAAACGTAAGTTGGAGTAAAACTCTGTTCTAAAGTGAAGGCCAAAAAGACTAATAAATGCATTGAAAGTACATCTTTAATCTGTAACTATGTCACGTGGTTGATGAAATGCTGTGTCATCAAAAAACATCTCTCTATAAAGCGGGGAGAGTTAATGACAATGTAGGTACCTGACTTGTTAGGAGGGTTTTGAGAGAATGACAGAAAGGATAGTGAAGATAACAATCTTCCAAGCTTGATACAGTCACAACAGTTCAAGAATAAGGCCATTGTATATTCAAACCAAACATGTCTATAGAATAGAAGTCTGAAATAAAATCAAGCTCTGTCTGTGCAAGTGCTGTTGTCTGCTGGCATTTTTTTGCCTTGGTGTGGTAGCAGTCATCATACTTATAAACACGCATAGAAATAATCAGACTGATCTTGGTGAAAAAATGAATACGGATTATTCCAATAATGTTCAAAGACATTCATTAATTACATAACTAATAGGTTTCAAGATAATTATGATTGGTGCAAGTTGTTGATTCTAAAGGTGATCAAAATATTTCCTTCACCCAAGTTAAAACTTGATTTTTATTATAATTATAAGCTTTTTAGAAATTCACACCACAAACTGACTTTAATTTCCTCTTGATCTTGTAGAGAGCTGACTAAGAATAACTTATGAATAAGGCCACACCTATTTAATTTCTTGGTTAACGGATTTTTCTAGAATAATAATGGAGCGGGCGGGCGAAAAAAAAAAAAAAACAGGCCTAGGTAGTAGTATCCTATTATGGCCCAAAATGGTACGATAGGAGCCATGAAGTCAACACACCAGACTGGTTCAAAATTTAAACAACGAATTTTGAACTTTTAATGATACCACTGTATTGAAAGATGGAATAACTGTAACAACTAGGAAGAAAAGGACTGTTTTCAACTGTTAAGGGCAAAATATGACCATTTTGCAGTTGATTCTGAATTTTTATTTTTATTTTCAAATCAGAAAAAAATGAAGCGGGCGAATCCGTTAACCAAGAAATTAAATTGCCTAAGGAACTAGAATAGTAAATGTACAGTTGAACTATCAGGCTCGAACTATCCATGAACTGAAAACAGTCAAAATGGTAACAAGGATCTGAACCTGAATTGCTGCCCAATACACATCTCTCTATGCAGGGGTCTGTGATCAGTATTCAAAGAAATACTTGACAGCAACGTGTCAATGTGGTAATGAATAGCAGGTACACCGCCCTACTGTGTCAGGCATGATGAGGGGGATTACATTTATTGACAAAGGAGATCATTAACTCCAGAACACCATTGTTCTGAGGTGCCAAAACTCAAGCCCCAGAAAAGTAGGTACTTCAGGGATGGTGTCAAACCTACTTTGATTATCTCTCAGCCTTCTAGATTTTCAACCTCCTTGCACTATTTGAATAAGCCACAGTGAGGTCTGTAAAGAAAAGATTTTTAGATTTTTGGTACTTTTTTTTCAAATGGGAATTTATTATAATTGAGTACCTCTTTTTCATGTTTTTTCAGCCAAGTTTTGATACTGAAGCACAAATAATTCAACAAAATCATAATAAAATTTGTTCCAGTAGGGCTAGCTTATTGATAAAGCCCTTTTGCAGTAATGAAACAATGTATACAATAATTGTCTCTGCAAAAAAAATCAATACCAATTAAGAAGAATGAATAATTGAAGAAGAGATTTCCACTTCAAACAGGGTCCTTTGGTATGTACAGAATCAAAGAACACCCTTTTAACTAGGGGTGGTGTGGGTTATTTGTATGCAGATTGGGACTGAATAGATGGGTTCAACCAGAGGTCAGAGGAAATTCTCCAGAAAAAAATTCACATCATTTTAAAAAGAGAAGACAAAAAAGTTGAAGTTTGAAGACAAAATTTTTTTGGCCTTTTCTCTTGAGTTTTTGATTGTATGAAATGATTCTAATGTAATAAAAAATACTGTTATTACAAGTAAATGTCTGAAGCAGTGGTCACAGTTTATATAGATCTGTTCAGAGTGACTAGATGGCAAGTTTCGTAGTCTGTGTCTTTGAATACAAAATCCCTGGTGTGTCCATGCCCTCAATCATGAGGAAGGTTAACTCTCTGACTAATGGTCAAGTAGGTTCATCTGCACCTTGAAATGTGTTAAATAGAATTATAAAAAAGCAGCCTTTCTGAAACACATTACATATACTTGTAGCATACCAACATTTTGTTAGTTTATGGACTCACCATCTGAACAAATTTGAATTCAAATCTGTGGATAATCAAATGTACTACAGAAAGGAAACACAGATCAATCAGTAGAAAAGCATCACTAAGGCCACACCAATTTAATTTCTTGGTTAACGGATTTTTGTAGAAAAATAATGGAGCGGGCGGGCGAAAAAAAATAAAAATAAAAACAAATCAAAACAGGCCTAGGCATCGTATTATGGCCCAAAATGGTACGATAGGAGCCATGAAGTCAACACACCAGGCTGATTCAAAATTTTAACAATGAATTTTTAACTTTTAATGATACCATTGCATTGAAAGATGGAATAACTGTAACAACTAGGATGAAAAGGTCTGTTTTCAACTGTTCAGGGCAAAATATGAGCATTTTGCACTTGATTCTGGATTTTTATTTTTATTTGCAAATCAGAAAAAAATGAAGCGGCGAATCCGTTAACCAAGAAATTAAATTGGTGTGGCCTAAGGACTTTAAAATGCTAGTAGTATAATTATAATTATATATAATGTCGTTGGTATCATATATTCATATATGTACTTTCTAATGATAAATTCATTGTTGAGAGGATCTACAATTTATCCATCCAATGTCATGGGATGAATACAATGCTTATTTGTAATCAAACTTGACACTCGGAGAGTTAACTGCTTCTTTTGGTGAGATGCCCTTGGCTGTTGACATTTTGATTTACATACAACAACAGATGTTTACATAGCAGGTGTTCATACAACGCTGTCAGACTATTCCGATGAACAGTACTGCCTTGATACAGATAAATTATATCTACACAAAAGCGTACTTTATCATCTAGAATGCCATATGTATGAAATTAATTTCTAAATGTCTGTACTATGTAGTGGTATTCATATTCTGATTGTTCTGAGTTTCACACAAAATGTCATTTTTCATCCCCCATATTGAGTATTAAATCACATGCCTTTTAGCTATGAAAGCAGGGAGCTTCTTTTTCATAAACTTGGACGGAGCTTGAAGAGAGCATTTGTGACAGGATATGAACTCTGGAGGACACTGGCATCCCTGCTTCTTCCTTTATCCATATTCCTCCAATAATTCACTCAACTACCAGTAGCAATGTCAGCAGGCTTCTCATAAATTCATATTAAATATTTTGTCACCTCATTTTTCATACCAGGAAGCTGTCAGAACTGCCATGCAACAACTTTCATCATCTTCGCTTCCCTGTCACTTCCAGAACTTCCCACAATCCCATGGGCTCCCTCCGCAGCTTCTCGGTGTCCCGCGGGTTATCACGCAAAATTTCCCACAATCCCCGGAGGTTAGACCACTAGGTTGCTTTCACCTGACAGCACTCTTGCTGTTCTTTCCCACAATCCCCTGGGTGTTCAAGCAAGCTTCCCACAATCCCACGAGGGGACAGGCAATATCTTGACAGTGCTTGCTAATTGGTAGCTTCACAGCCCACAGATATCAGAGGAGGGACTAATCCCGTCTCATGCTACCCCCTGGTATATCAATATTTCCCAGCTCACAAGACTTCAAACCAGACAGGTGTAGAGCCCTCTGCTTCCACTCTCTGATCTGCCTCTCCTTTTGGAAACGGCTGGATTTTGGGACAGATCTGCCGGATTACTGCTCTTCTCTTAAATGGCGATGATAAACGAGCTGGCAGAGCGTTGCTGGGGCAACGGTGTCCAATTGAGCGCAAAAGTCAATACCACACTCAGAATATCAAACAGGGACAGAAGGTTTCAAAGCAAGTGGGAGATGTCGCACCCTGGCAGCCTTCAGTATTTCTCCTGGATGCCCCGATAACATCCAGCGGGATGTTATTAAAAGTGAAAGTGATTTTCACAAGCTTTGTATGTCTTCTTCTATCCTCCATCCTGACAGGGGGACCCTCTCCCTGTTACAACAGCATCCCTAGCAGGATGGGGAAGAACTGCAGCCCGGTTTACTGCGCCATAAAACAGCTGCGTAATAGCAGGTCGTTTCACAGATAGTGCAAATCCCACGCTGCTGTATAATTGGAAAGACGTAGGTTATTTCTTTATTACTGGGATTACTTGGCCCAGCAACTTTGCAAAGCTGGCAATTTGGAACCGAGTAGTTTGTCAACTGAATAAAGATGTCTTGGAGAAAGTAGCGGCCTTGCTAGAGTGTGATTTCTAACCTATTCTTAATGTGTCCCAACCATTTGGATCATGCTCCAATCTGCTGGATTGCCATTCAGGTAATTCCTTAAGTCGACAGTGTGGCATGATCTGCATTTATATACAGTCTAATGGCTAATTTGTACTATTTCGGTGAGGAGGTAGTGTTGAAGTGGCAGGATTCCTTATGAGAGGGATTAAGGCAGATTAAGCGACTTACAAGTCTTGAATCCCGATGATGATATACCAGGTACTTCACCTGAGCTTGCGACTCAAATGGCCACGTGAAGCGATATCGTTCTATTACGCTAATACCGAAACCGCAGTTAAAACCACGGAATGGCCCGCGTTCCTACCCGTCCAAAATGGCCGTCGGTGAAAAATGTGGGCACTTAATGGAAGTAGGGTTTTGAGAGGGGATTACCAGTCACAACAGACCAGCTGGGAAAAATCTTGGCTTGACCAGAAATTACCTCCACAGCTAACCCACCTGGCAGTCTCTTCGGCTTCAGACAAAGAGATTACCAGCTCCAATCTATCACGGGCAAATTTTAGCCCCTCAGATCAGGGAAGAGTCGAACGAAGTGCACCCCTGAAGTTCTCAGTGGCTCAGATGACTTGCACATATGTCACTTGAATAAATTCTACTGCTGGTGTTGTGGCAAAAATTTCGAGCATTTGTAACAGCCTTGACAGGTAAAACCACAACATTCCAAAAACAAGAAAGATT
>NW_017803965.1:756098-757204 GCF_001625305.1 Branchiostoma belcheri | reverse complement strand
TTTCTGATTTGCAAATAAAAATAAAAATCCAGAATCAACTGCAAAAATGCTCATATTTTGCCCTGAACAGTTAAAAACAGTCCTTTTCATCCTAGTTGTTACAGTTATTCCATCTTTCAATGAAATGGTATCATTAAAAGTTCAAAGTTCATTGTTTAAATTTTGAACCAGCCTGGTGTGTTGACTTGATGGCTCCTATCGTACCATTTTGGGCCATGATAGGATGCCTAGGCCTGTTTTTATTTTATTTTTTTTTCGCCCGCCCGCTCCATTATTTTTCTAGAAAAATCCGTTAACCAAGAAATTAAATTGGTGTGGCCTAATGTTCAAAGACATTCATTAATTACATAACTAATAGGTTTCAAGATAATTATGATTGGTGCAAGTTGTTGATTCTAAAGATGATCAAAATATTTCCTTCACCCAAGTTAAAACTTGATTTTTATTATAATTATAAGCTTTTTAGAAATTCACACCACAAACTGACTTTAATTTCCTCTTGATCTTGTAGAGAGCTGATTAAGAATAACTTATGAATAAGGAACTAGAATAGAAAATGTACAGTTGAACTATCCATGAACTGAAAACAGTCAAAATGGTAACAAGGATCTGAACCTGAATTGCTGCCCAATACACATCTCTCTATGCAGGGGTCTGTGATCGGTATTCAAAGAAATACTTGACAGCAAGGTGTCAATGTGGTAATGAATAGCAGGTACACCGCCCTACTGTGTCAGGCATGATGAGGGGGATTACATTTATTGACAAAGGAGATCATTAACTCCAGAACACCATTGTTCTGAGGTGCCAAAACTCAAGCCCCAGAAAAGTAGGTACTTCAGGGATGGTGTCAAACCTACTTTGATTATCTCTCAGCCTTCTAGATTTTAAACCTCCTTTGCTCTATTTGAATAAGCCTCAATGAGGCCTATAAAGAAAAGGTTTTTAGATTTTGGGTACTTTTTTTTTCAAATGGGAATTTATTATAATTGAGTACCTCTTTTTCATGTTTTTTCAGCCAAGTTTTGATACTGAAGCACAAATAATTCAACAAAATCATAATAAAATTTGTTCCAGTAGGGCTAGCTTATTGATAAAGCCCTTTT
>NW_017803965.1:754179-756078 GCF_001625305.1 Branchiostoma belcheri | reverse complement strand
TTCCTACCCGTCCAAAATGGCCGTCGGTGAAAAATGTGGGCACTTAATGGAAGTAGGGTTTTGAGAGGGGATTACCAGTCACAACAGACCAGCTGGGAAAAATCTTGGCTTGACCAGAAATTACCTCCACAGCTAACCCACCTGGCAGTCTCCTTGGCTTCAGACAAAGAGATTACCAGCTCCAATCTATCACGGGCAAATTTCAGCCCCTCAGATCAGGGAAGAGTCGAACGAAGTGCACCCCTGAAGTTCTCAGTGGCTCAGATGACTTGCACATATGTCACTTGAATAAATTCTACTGCTGGTGTTGTGGCAAAAATTTCGAGCATTTGTAACAGCCTTGACAGGTAAAACCATAACATTCCAAAACAAGAAAGATTGAATTTGATTTAACCATGTTGAAACTTTGGAATCATTCCCAGTGGGATATTTCCTACATGTGAAATTGAAATCTCAGGAAAAAATTGCAAGTATTAAAGAGTGATGAAATGTTGCAATGGAAAGTTTTGCTAATAATATGCATTACAGACATCTAGATTCCAACAAAACAAAACAAGCTGCTTATGTAATGTCCTATTGAAATAACTTGTTCTGGGAGGGGGTGGACTTGAAGGTCACCCTGATGTATATTTAGTATTATCAGTAAAACCTTGGGATGGTGAGAGCCATCCAAATGTGAATGAATGGGCACCGCGCACTTGAACCAGCGGCACGGGGGTTGGGCCCGATCATAATTTTGAGCGACGGTGTGCGTCCACTGTGGCTGGTGTAAATCCCCGACCGCGCAATGCCACACGTCATTGTCACAGGGTAGATTATGTGGGATGGACAGTTGTCTTAGGGAGGGGCGGGCGAGAGCACAGCTCCACACCTTTCAGCACTTTCAACACTACTTTCAACTACTGCTTTGACTAACACTAGTCAAGAAAATAATGTCTGTAAAGCTCAATTCGGCGCTGAGAATTTACCATTTCAACCTGTTATTCTTCAGTTGAACCATTTGACATCATATTTGACAAAATGTCGAATACAAGTGTACAAATATAAAATGCAAGTGGATTGTGACTTCTTTTGTCATAGCAGAGGATGCCATGAGACTTTACTATGTATGCACAGCTCCAAACTGTGGACACAGGTGGACTGAGTAATGAATCTTCAAACCAGATACAGAAAGTGTCCATTTGTCTGGGCAAATTGGAATCTTCTGCGTAGAGCTGTACAGTAGCTAACCTTTGTTCCTTCAAACAAAGAAGTAATCATGAAATACTCTAGATTACAAATCAGAATATTAGATGAAATAAAAGTAGATACTATTAACTATTACAAAAGAAGATGGCATAACTATTACAAAAGAAGATGGCATACTGTATTTAAGAAGTATTCTTGCTTCTGAAACTTCTGTGGCCAAGACCAGATTTAGATGCTGGGTCGCTCATCTGTTCTATCCGTCACAGAGAGGTGAACAAAACCTCAAGGTCGGGTAAGTCCTGTGTCAGCACATTTCAGTAGTTACTCTCCAGTAATCCCCAGATAAATGGTTCCCCTTCCAGATTTTCCCTCATCATAAATTCTTGTTCATTTCCAGTCATTAATTTGGTCTCCTGCAACTTCCAAAGTTGAAATGAAAATACATCTGGGTGATGTATGTCTTCAATATCTGTTTCTAAAGGAAGGCACTCTCTCAAGGGTTAAATGTTTTATACCATCCCTGTGCTTTGTTGAAAATCTTGAGAAATTACCTTTATATAGTCGACCATTTAAAGAAGTTTCTTTTTGACTTATTGATCCAACTTTATTATGCTTATTGAAGACGCTGTATTGAAGGTGCCGTGGTTATCATTTTTGTAAGAAGATTTTGATAGTTTCAAGAAAGTGTGCCAATATGATGGAGAATATTAT
>NW_017803965.1:733355-754159 GCF_001625305.1 Branchiostoma belcheri | reverse complement strand
AAGTGGGAGATGTCGCACCCTGGCAGCCTTCAGTATTTCTCCTGGATGCCCCGATAACATCCAGCGGGATGTTATTAAAAGTGAAAGTGATTTTCACAAGCTTTGTATGTCTTCTTCTATCCTCCATCCTGACACATAGGGGGACCCTCTCCCTGTTACAACAGCATCCCTAGCAGGATGGGGAAGAACTGCAGCCCGGTTTACTGCGCCATAAAACAGCTGCGTAATAGCAGGTCGTTTCACAGATAGTGCAAATCCCACGCTGCTGTATAATTGGAAAGACGTAGGTTATTTCTTTATTACTGGGATTACTTGGCCCAGCAACTTTGCAAAGCTGGCAATTTGGAACCGAGTAGTTTGTCAACTGAATAAAGATGTCTTGGAGAAAGTAGCGGCCTTGCTAGAGTGTGATTTCTAACCTATTCTTAATGTGTCCCAACCATTTGGATCATGCTCCAATCTGCTGGATTGCCATTCAGGTAATTCCTTAAGTCGACAGTGTGGCATGATCTGCATTTATATACAGTCTAATGGCTAATTTGTACTATTTCGGTGAGGAGGTAGTGTTGAAGTGGCAGGATTCCTTATGAGAGGGATTAAGGCAGATTAAGCGACTTACAAGTCTTGAATCCCGATGATGATATACCAGGTACTTCACCTGAGCTTGCGACTCAAATGGCCACGTGAAGCGATATCGTTCTATTACGCTAATACCGAAACCGCAGTTAAAACCACGGAATGGCCCGCGTTCCTACCCGTCCAAAATGGCCGTCGGTGAAAAATGTGGGCACTTAATGGAAGTAGGGTTTTGAGAGGGGATTACCAGTCACAACAGACCAGCTGGGAAAAATCTTGGCTTGACCAGAAATTACCTCCACAGCTAACCCACCTGGCAGTCTCTTCGGCTTCAGACAAAGAGATTACCAGCTCCAATCTATCACGGGCAAATTTTAGCCCCTCAGATCAGGGAAGACTCAAACGAAGTGCACCCCTGAAGTTCTCAGTGGCTCAGATGACTTGCACATATGTCACTTGAACAAATTCTACTGCTGGTGTTGTGGCAAAAATTTCGAGCATTTGTAACAGCCTTGACAGGTAAAACCATAACATTCCAAAACAAGAAAGATTGAATTTGATTTAACCATGCTGAAACTTTGGAATCATTCCCAGTGGGATATTTCCTACATGTGAAATTGAAATCTCAGGAAAAAAATTGCAAGTATTAAAGAGTGATGAAATGTTCCAACGGAAAGTTTTGCTAATAATACGCATTACAGACATCTAGATTCCAACAAAACAAAACAAGCTGCTTATGTAATGTCCTATTGAAATAACTTGTTCTGGGAGGGGGTGGACTTGAAGGTCACCCTGATGTATATTTAGTATTATCAGTAAAACCTTGGGATGGTGAGAGCCATCCAAATGTGAATGAATGGGCACCGCGCACTTGAACCAGCGGCACGGGGGTTGGGCCCGATCATAATTTTGAGCGACGGTGTGCGTCCACTGTGGCTGGTGTAAATCCCCGACCGCGCAATGCCACACGTCATTGTCACAGGGTAGATTATGTGGGATGGACAGTTGTCTTAGGGAGGGGCGGGCGAGAGCACAGCTCCACACCTTTCAGCACTAACACTACTGCTCCGCTCCTATCGTAACTGCACTAAATACTAACACTAGTCAAGAAAATAATGTCTGTAAAGCTCAATCCGGCGCTGAGAATTTACCATTTCAACTTGTTATTCTTCAGTTGAACCATTTGACATCATATTTGACAAAATGTCGGATACAAGTGTACAAATATAAAATGCAAGTGGATTGTGACTTCTTTTGTCATGTACAGTTCCTTCAAATAAAGAAGTAATCATGAAATACTCTAGATTACAAATCAGGATTAGATGAAATAAAAGTAGATACTATTAACTATTACAAAAGAAGATGGCATAACTATTACAAAAGAAGATGGCATACTGTATTTAAGAAGTATTCTTGCTTCTGAAACTTCTGTGGCCAAGACCAGATTTAGATGCTGGGTTGCTCATCTTTTTTATCCGTCACAGAGAGGTGAACAAAACCTCAAGGTCGGGTAAGTCCTGTGTCAGCACATTTCAGTAGTTACTCTCCAGTAATCCCCAGATAAATGGTTCCCCTTCCAGATTTTCCCTCATCATAAATTCTTGTTCATTTCCAGTCATTAATTTGGTCTCCTGCAACTTCCAAAGTTGAAATGAAAATACATCTGGGTGATGTATGTCTTCAATATCTGTTTCTAAAGGAAGGCACTCTCTCAAGGGTTAAATGTTTTATACCATCCCTGTGCTTTGTTGAAAATCTTGAGAAATTACCTTAGTCGACCATTTAAAGAAGTTTCTTTTTGACTTATTGATCCAACTTTATTATGCTTATTGAAGACGCTGTATTGAAGGTGCCGTGGTTATCATTTTTGTAAGAAGATTTTGATAGTTTCAAGAAAGTGTGCCAATATGATGGAGAATATTATGCTCAGGAAAAAAACTTATAGGTTTCATTATACCTTTTTTAAATTTATCGAGGAGGCAATAAGTTAGAATCCAAGATTAGAAATGCTTTGTTCCAGAGGATGGAATAGATTTGCCCGGTAATCTTGAAATTCAAGAGGGAAAACTTCACACTTCATCACATCTATTAAACTCAAATTGTGGAAACCAATCCCGATGTGCAAAACTGCTGCAGTGATATGTCTACTGCCCGGGTGCTTGTCTCATTTTCCTACATATGTCTGCGTTTAATAAAGAGCTGTAAAACTTGTCTCTTTCCATAAATTCTTATTCCCAGGCGCTCAGCATAAATCCATCATAGGGCTGCATTAATGTGGTATCTCGCATTGTTGCAATCATATTTGGAGCATGCTCCGATGGCTCCATGACTCATACCCTCCGACTCTTCCAAACCTCGTCTCCTGTGATAAATCATGAGAACTCCGAGTGAGCCATCTGGGAGATGCTCCCAACCTCCGCTCCAAAAACATGTCAAGATTCCTCCAGGAGAGGTTTTTGAAATATCTCTGCTGCAAAAAATGCATTTACCAGTAAGATTATGCCTGAGACTCCGAAGAAACTCGGCAATCCTGCCATTTTTTTTCTTCTCTGTGCCCCGATATAACCATGGAGCAAGCTTGTGGTGTTTGATGTACATTACATCAAGGGGAGTACAGTCTTTGAGAGATGCTCATCGAGGACAGGATTTCATCTGGATAAAAGAAGCAGCGAAATTAAAGTAGGGTTTGTAAGATGGGTATTCAGTCAATGTAGGGAGGATGTGGGGAATAACTGATGAATTCTGTGGCCCCTGTTTCACCCCGCTACTGTGCGTCAGGAAATCTGTGCTGAAGGATATTTATTCTGTGGCGTATGCAGGGTCCGTAGCGCGGCCTGACCTGTAGCAGTTCGCCTTAAAACCCTTCTTGACACGTACTTTATCACGGCCGAGGCAAAACCATCCTTTTTGTTTCCCGATATTCATGCCTTGACCCGCCGTTCACCCCGCCTGGCTGATGGAGTCAACAGAAATGCGCCGTGGGTAATTGGACATTCTCAACCGCAAGCAATTTGTGCCCGGCAAGGCAACTACAATGTACTTCCCGCCCAATTTCCAGCAATGAGAATTAGAAGGTAGGATGGATGCTACAGGTGTGGAGGATGAAATGAGAGAGGGATACACGGGATAATGTCGGGTGTTGGAGAGTGGGCTCCAAATGACTTGAGGAAAGTCGGCGAGGCCTGGGTAATACTGAGATTAATGGTCTGTGAAGAAAGTTGGCACAGAGATGGTCAGACAGGATTTGCCTTCAAGTCTCCCCTTGAGGAACAAATGCCTGGGGTGAGGGTGAAGTCTGTAAGAACATTCTTCATGATTTGTACACTTAAGGAGGCTTCCTGCAATGGAGTATAAAACAAAAGATAGCTCACGAACACTACTTCATCCATTTGTATAGATTTTACAAGCATTTGGCTCTTCCACTCACTAGCTATTGGCTGAGGGAAACATACATTGTACAATACTTAAGTTTTATCAGAGTTCAAAGTTTTATGAAATTTTCCTCTAGCACAAAAATAAAACATATGACATTAGATCATATATTATTACAATAAAAAATGATGAAAAGATTAACGACTCATTAGGCCACACCAATTTAATTTCTTGGTTAACGGATTCGCCGCTTCATTTTTTTCTGATTTGCAAATAAAAATAAAAATTCAGAATCAACTGCAAAATGCTCATATTTTGCCCTGAACAGTTGAAAACAATCCTTTTCATACTTCTTGTTAAAATCATTCCATCTTTCAATACAGTGGTATCATTAAAAGTTCAAAATTCATTGTTTGAATTTTGAACCAGCCTGGTGTGTTGACTTCATGGCTCCTATCGTACCATTTTGGGCCATAATAGGATGCCTAGGCCTGTTTTTATTTTTATTTTTCTTTCGCCCGCCCGCTCCATTATTTTTGTAGAAAAATCCGTTAACCAAGAAATTAAATTGGTGTGGCCTTATCACTAACAATTTTTTTACAATATAGTAAATGCATCATTGTGGATAAACCAATGCTTTACTTTCTGTCACCAAATTTGAGAAGTATTCATATAAAAAATTCTGTTATTTCACAAACTTTAATATGTCAAAATATATCTACATCCTCTTGTATGTATCAGGAAATTACCTCCAATTTTTTTCAACTCTTTCAGTACTTTACTAACAAAATTTCCAAAATTTGTAAAGTTGGAAATTTTGATTGCATTGATTGGAAATCAGATCAGTAGTCTTGTCATTGTGCACAAGTCATTATCTGTGTTAGAATGTACATGTAGAACACAAGGCCAAGTCCAATCTTTTAATTCCAATTTATTATTACCAATGTTAATCAGATGCAGATAACACTGAATTGTGCTTAAAGTAAAAAATATTGAAAAAAACTGAATTGTGCTTAAAAAAACTGAATTGTGCTTAAAGTAAAAAAAGTAAAAAGAAAAAATATATCATATATTATTTGGTATCGCTTTTAAAAGTCTCTACTCTTCAGGGTTTAATTTGGTGCAATTGAGAATTGGATATGAGTACATATGAGCATCACATGCACAAGTTGACCTATGTAAAGCCATGAAATCTGTTTTTACTAAGGGCTTTCATACAATTTTTCTTTGCTTAAGAGTTGTTCTTTATGCTTTTGATCATGATTTATGCAAACATTTGCACTTGCTAGAACTTAGGCAGACAAGTTTAATATCTACAACCTGTCGCTTACTTTGTCAACATGTCACAATTCTTGGAAAAGGAGGAAACAATTTATGCTCGCCTTCACCACATGCTATGATAGCCTGTTGACCTCAAAGTAGAAAAATTAATTTTGTCTTGCTTTTATCACTATTGGAAACACAATTCCTCCATATAACATGTACATTTCTGTACATCCTTGTGATCATTTATACAGATACAGCAAGACTAATTCCTTGCTATACATGTTTCGAGAAAAGGCTGGAAGTGAAATATGAAATATAACCAAGTAGGCCCTTTTAAAACAATGAATTATAAATGAAATGCATCCACATGGTTATATTTCATATTTTTGCCTGGACCATTCTTAGTTATGTCATCTTAAACAAGCTGGGAGACATCTGTGTACTAGTATGTGTATTTTTTAGTTTTGTTTGCATTCGATGATAGAATTTTAGTGTCTATCACAACTAGCAAGAAATTAGGGTTCCAGTTATCAATGATAAGAAATTTGTTTTAACTTGTTTGTTTAACATTTATGGTGAAAATCTTTACCTATCAGGAAAGAATTGGTGCTATATTCCAGTACTTAAATTGTCTTCTTTATTTACTGTTTAGGGCCGTTTTTCAAAGGTTATTTTGCAGTTGAAGATTGTCAAAAGTTGTCTGGTTGGCTTAGGTCTGGGCTTGTTAAAACATGTGGTTTAAATGGTAAGTGAAATATAAATCTGCACCAAAGAAATTCATCTTCACTTTTTTTTAGAATGTACATAACTTACGATGTCTACCTTCTTCTTTGTATAAAAACTTGTTTCTTTGAAACAGCCACCTGTGTGCTGAGAACAGGTGGCAAATGCGTGAGAAAGTCCTCCTGCTGTATTTGAATGTAGCTAGGTGTGACTTTTGATGTAAAACACATTCGCTGCAAGTACCCAAGTCAATTTGTAACAGCTAACCCCAAGCCAAGCTTCTGCATCATCCGTATGTCCATAATTCTGTGACCGGTGGCAGAATATCCAGACATCCCAAAAATCTCCTGCCCTTTAAAGCTGTTAGCAGAAGATGCGTCATGCTCTGTTATTGGATTCAAAGCAGTTGTCTTCATTGCTGTGAGCCAGCTGCGCTTCAGTGGAAATCCGTCTCGTTGTGTAGCGGCGGCGGGCGGACTTCTATGGATGAGCTAAACTTTTACAAGTTGTGCTTGCCAGACCGGACCGACCGTGGCCCAGTGTTGACCCCGGCCGGTGACAAATGACCAGTCGGGGCCGCCTGACCGTGATTGAGAGTTCCAATTGTACAGTTTCCTGGCTCGGAGTAAGGAGGGGATTGCAGGATTGCATGTGGATGCTGCGAGAAAGCAAAAATGGTTTTCTGTGGGCCGAGCCAGCCGGTCCGCTGATCTCCACATGCCACGCACCTATCTGAAACAGACATCTGTCGGCGGAGATGAAATGCAGCAATCTTCCCGGAATTGAGTTTGCCTAGAATCGGACCATTTTGGCAGGCGGGGAAAGTCACGCAAAGTTCACGACAAAACTTTTGTCAAAAACAGGACCCGACTAGAGCCCGTAAAATGACATTCTCAATACAACATCATAGAACGTTGTTTATTCTAATGATAAAACAAGTCTGCACTTTTCTTTTAACTGAGGTGTTTTAATCACCTGATTCCAGCAGCTATACCTAGTGATGCCGAGAAGCATCGTTCAAAGGACGAACTAGAAATATGGCCAAATCTCACATTGTAGACGTGAAGCTTTCACTTGAGGCGATGCTACGTTTGATTTTTGAAGCAATTAGGCCATTGTGCACATTAGAGGGCATTGAGAAATGGAAGCGGTCAGCAGCAAATGTGTCATCGATGTTTGTGAAAAGGCAGCGGTTGAGCTTCATGAAGTATACATGCCACTTGCTGGTACGAAGTTGGTGGGAAATTGACCAGTTTTGAAGCATGCCATTACGGTGTCACTGGTGCTTCATGAGGTCACGTCAAAATTTTGCCCTGATGTTTAAAAAATCAGAATGACGTTCCTCTTTTCCTATTACATTTACATGGTCTTTTTTTTCTATATGTGCCAAACATTGTAGTTTCAAAGGCTATAAAATCACATTGATAAAGTCCTACACATGATAACAATGATAGAATTGCAGCTGCCATAGAATGTTTATATTCAAAGTTTAATTATCTTAATTGATGTTTTATGGAGAGGACATTTACCATGTGGCTTATACAGGTGTATACTAGTAAGAAAAAGTAAAAAAGGAGAAAACAGTAAAATGATGCATTTTAACTTAATCAGGTCATTAAATTCATGGTAAGAATTCATGAAAACTCTTGCATACTTACATGTACATGTACAATGTAGTGTACACAGGTATCAGAATTCAGATATCATCAGCTCACTAAAACACATATTTACCATTTTGATTAAGCATTCAGATAAAAAAAACAGTCATGCATAATATTCAACCAAACTTTCAATATTCATATAGACATGAACAATTAATCTAAGAAATGGAATTTTCAAAACTGTGACAATGCAAGCATTTCTATTAATTTCTACATTTTACAATTATGGCTCACAAAATAATTATAGTACACACATGTATATTGATAATTACCAGAAATCCACACACATTCCAAAAGAGCATAGCTTAAATCAGCGTAAAAGTCACGCACCTGAAAAAGTAGATATTTTCCCATTTACAGTAGGTGTTCACGGTGTCCGGTACCGTTCTGCCTAACTCCTCCCTAACTGTGATGATGTCACTCTGTGGCCACGGCTAATGCCGCACATAAAACGAAATAGAGCCAAAGATGTGTAAAATATTGCTTTCAGATTATGAGCCTCCTCTGGTGAATTCATTACGAGGCGAGCCCTTGCCTTTGGTGGGAGTCGATACCTTGTCTGCCTAACTAGCTGACACCTATAATTTACAGATGGCTCATTTGGGAACCTTAACGTTCCTTAATAAAAATATGAACCCTGTCACTAGTACATAATTTTACACTCCCTCTCATGGGTAGATTTAAAGGATGGTAAGCACCGTGGTGAGTTTAAAGGCTTTGTTTCAGCAATTTGTGCAAATTCGACGTATCCATGCCTTTTTTTCGCCAGGAATGCTTTGTAAGAAATGAACCATGGTAAATCCTTCTGGCACCTTGTCTGATTTCTGAATAATACAGAAGAATGGTTGTGAAACTTGGTACCGTGATGACGTGACATTTTCATTACACTCTGCCCTGATGATACTGTTGTTTTCCTTGCGTTGTCCAGCTCATCAGTTTAATGACATTAAAGCTTTTTGAAGTCATCCATCAGATCAGCTGTCCATCCCAAACAAAACGGTGACTGGTAAATAATTCAATTCATTTAAGTTAATGAGTTAATGATTTTTTCAGGACGAGGAGATTGGCCTGGGACCTGAGGTTGTCCTCTCCCTCACCCCGGCCCGGTCTGTACGAAGGGTGATGTACTGCGTCTTTGTCTCCTCCTAAGAACCCCTTACCCTCTTAACAAAGAATGGTCTCGTGCCACGCATTTTCCCACCCATTGCACAACAAATGAGTGCATTGAGGAAGTGCACTGGTATTCACACACTGCCCGCCGCATCGCACCCTCTTGAGCTGTGAACTTTCCACGCGAGATTGATACGTTTGCACGCAAGCAATTTGGATTTCCACTCTGCAATCATTCTGAATGGCTGCTATCTACATGGCCCACAATCTCCACACTCCTCTTGCCACCAGAAGGGGGAAAAACGGATTACTCCCCACATCCCTCCAGACACGGCGTAGTAAGAATAACAAATACCCTGCCTACGGGTATTGACAAGCAATTTTGCCACCCTCAAAACACCTTATATCCCGCAATCAATAAAGCAGAGGCAGCTGAAGAAGGATATGAACCGACCAGAAGAACATCCACTTGTACAGTTAGTATGTTACCTCTGTACCAATCACGGTTTACATTTCCTTCCTGTCTCTCAGTTTCGATATGTTCAAAACGATTCTTGTTTCTAGCTGGATAATCATTAGTCATAAAGATAAGATCACGACTTTTAACTGCTCTAATCCCCATTAAGCCCACCTAATGAGATGCACAATTACAAAGGTGCGAAATGTTTTTACGACTGATGATGAGATGCAACAAATTGCGAGTGTTTGTTTTTAATTGATAGAAACTGTAGCTGTAAGCTCTGTTCTAGGCCCACTCCAGACTTGCTCCAAGTTGTAGAAGTTTGGAAAGTGTGGTAATATATTCAGTCCTGGCCTCCCGTTCACCCCTCTCCTTTGACACCATCAAAGAAACAATGATTTATGATGCGTCCGCCCCATTTATCTTTCGGCCGACACCCAAAACCTTTTCCTCCAATGTCACTGCAACTTTCAAAATAGTAGGCAGGGGAAAGGCAGTTACTACGCTACGAACTGAGGTGCGTTTAGGGACAGTGTGCTCCCTTCTAAAAAAGATAAGGACTAAAAAGGAGGGTGATAGGCTTTATTTTGGACGAGGTTCCGTTGTGTGCTTATCGACAGTTAGCGTCACACAAGCAGTTCTCCCTCATCTGTCATGATACAATAGGACCTCACCTGATACAGCTCCCTAGTACGGACTGTGTACCAATCAATGGAAATATGTTCAAATCCCATTAAAAGACGGGCAACCAAAGGAGAGGCACGATTTTCCCTGTTGTGGCATTTCTTTTCATTATCATGTGAAGGAGCCTGCCTTGTGCCTCTCCACTGCATGCTTACACAAGCATATAAAATGATATATAGTCCCAGCAGTATTCACCTGATAAAGAAATAAGGTCCTGCCGAGCCTATTTTTACATTAAGAAAAATCCACTGAATTCACAGCCTTTTGCCAGGGATAGCCTCCGTGTTATATTGCCCTACTCCTGCCAATAGAAAGTTTAGCAGTGTAAGTTGCTACTGTATGATGGCCTCTGTTTGACCCCTTTTTGATGGAGCAGGTAGCTGGAAAGATACATGTCTTCTCGGCGCTGGCTTCTTGCATCCCCATCTATGGTATTACCGGCAGATTAAATCTCTCCGTGACGTGCGCGCTATTCTTGCTACCTCACTTTAGAAGCACATCGCACGCTTGATTGCCCCTGACAACGCTGGTAATTCTCACATTGCTTGTGCAGAGCTGCCCGCCTGGAAAGCCCCGCTGTAATTCCCAGTATTTGTCTTTCATGGAGCTCACCTCCATTACCAACACATAGCACCTCCAGTAGACGCTGCCCTGCCAGCGTGGTTGATCAGGTGCAAAAGGACACATCTGTATGTTTGGATTAATGTCCCTTGCCACCTGTATGGTAAGCCTGGGGGAATTCCACACTCACACATATGTATAACTTGTACTTGGCATTTAAACCCATTAGAAAATAACTAATCGTACTCCAAGATCGACCTTAGATCTTGTCTCTCTTATGGGATGTTTAAAGAAACTACAAAAATTTCACTTGTGCACACCAGAGAAAGCCTCTCAACCTTTCATGTTGCTGGAGATACTTTCTAGGTTCAAAAGGTTAGTACAGAAGTATGGATCCTCCTGTGTTTGTTTATGGGTTGTTTTGTAACTTCTGATATCCCAAGTAACGAGGCGAAGTGGTTTGCCGGCGCAGTTGGGTCTCCAGTCTCCGGCTGACCAATAGGAACTCAGAACTCGCAAAAGTTCAGCAATGATATTCACGCTGTGGCCTGGCGTTCACCCCGCCGCTCTCACACGTACCGCGGCAGAATGATGCATCACCATCCGACCGCATTCTCTCCCCCATCTATTCCCGCTTACAACGTGCTCTTTTCACCCGCCCAGAGCCTGGCACCAAGACGCTGCTAACTTGATTTATTTCAATTTCGCCATTTTCCCTTCCATGCACAGCCATCTCCCTGCGACATGTCCGCTGTGGGCACGACCGAAATTTGTTGAGGACATTGATAAATGAGAGAGATATTGTCTCCCCTCTAGCGCTGAAATATTTGTCAGTGCGCACCATGTAATACACAGGGCCGGGCACGAAGAGTTCTTTGTGATTTATACGAACAGGGCTAGCTATTGATATTGTATCCACATATATCATTTCTACATGTCATCCCCTGCTAAAAGATTTCCATGAGAGGAATTGCTATCCCAAACCTATTTTCATCGTGGTAATCGGTTATCACTTGCCCGTCCATGCAGCAATTTCCTCCTAAACTTGTGCCTCAGGAAACTCTTGAAAACTCCTTGAGAATGAATGTCAGGTCTCACAGCAGAAACATTATTGCAAGGGGAAGTCATTTTTCTTGATCTACCTCGTCATACTCTTGGCAATGCCTAGTTTTCCTCCACATCACAGACAACAACTTTTCCATTGGAAAGATTCCAACTTCGGCTATTGTGCTGAAAATTCTCTAATGTACACTAATTGCATTTGAATATCGTCATTAATCCTACTTTGACCATATTGTTAAAGATGATATGATTTTCATTTAACACGAACGGGCCCGCTTTGATTGCAGACAATGTACAGGAAAGTGTTATCAAATGCTTAATTGGTTTACTCCATATCTGCAAATAATAGACAATCCATCTTGATTTTCCGAGTGTGCTAGCATGGTATGCGGTGAATTGGTACCTGGGAATTTTTCCCCACACGGAGAATTAGACGCTGCGTTTTCGTGCGGTACCTCGCAACATCTGTGCTCCATTTTCTGCCTGGGCCTGACGTGCCCGGTGTGGCACCTGACGCAATGATTTATTGCATCGTGGCCCGAGGAACGCTGACATGGCTCGCTGGGACTTGCGAACACTACGCTTTAATTGCCACCTCCCCGTCGCCAGGAGGCAGACTGCCACGGCGTCGCTGGATCGCACAGGTTGTGTAATTGTAGGCCTCACAGCAGGGTGGCAGACACCTTCCCCGATACCTACCACTCCTCTCACCCTCCTCAGCTCTGATAACCCACTTTGATTATAGAGTCGGAGAATAAAATTGGCCCCCATAAAATCGAGTCCTGTGTCAGAGAGTAAGCAAAATACATACCCTGAAAATCGTTGGATATTGAAAAACATTTTACTGGGTCATCATGTCTCTCCACATGGAGGCCCGGCTGATGAATCGACATTACTGCCTGCTGGCAGAGGTAATTAATGCAAAGTAATTAATTTTGAGTTTTTATATGATATTTAGATTTTTTTACCCGGCTTGTCTTCACCTTTGCCAGTGATCCGTGTGAGATCTAACATGATGAAACACACAAAATGTCCCCTGCTGCCTATAAAACTGACAAAATCAGCTTGCACCGTGGCAAGTGGGGATGTTCGATTTCCCCTTGACCGTTAGATGACCCCTTCCCATCATGCCGCGGGCCTGGCGCCAGCCATGCGTGTTCTGGGAAATTACTTTCCTGGATTCATCGAGCGAGTCAATTGTGTCCGTCAGTGGAAATGAATCCGGCGATGATGAAGGAATAAGCAGGCTGCTCACCATCACTCATTGTCGCCAAAAAAATCCAATAACCAGGGAGTCACGTAATGAGACAGCTTACACGCCTTGATTAAAAAAAACTACAACTCCAACTTAATCCACCTGCCAGTGCCCAGGTGCCTTAAAGAGATAGTAGGGTGGCGGGATTTCTGACACAACCCCCTCGGAAAACCCGTGGAACGCGCTGAGCCACGCTCGTGCTCGCCGCTTCTATTTGTTCATTACACGGACTGGGAACACGCCAACAGGACGTGATCCACGGCGTGACACAAGCGCCCAAATATCATCATCAATTTGCTGGGGTATAAACTAGAGTTAACCAGGGGCTAAGAAACACACAGGTAGGGGAGGCAGGAGACAATAGCTGATTACACAGTAGCCGCTGACCTCTCGCTGACCCCACAGAAGGGTCACACCCTAATCTACCTTATAATTGAATAAAAATGCACTGGGATTAAAAATAGAAAATGTTGGTATTAGCATGAGCTGGGCCTCTTTGCATCCTAACCCCATGGGGCAAGGGCCCGGATAGCCGCCTGTTCAGCAGTGATGCATATGTATGTCCGGATCAGAGATGATTAAAAATGGATAATACGGAGGGCTTGAGGATAATACCAGGGTCAGAGGGAGACTTCCCTCCCCCCACCCTGGCGGCAGACGATGGTGTAATTACCACAAGACATAATTGTGCACGTAGTGCCGTCACCTGCCGCCCTCCCCTGGCAGCTCATTAAGACAGCATTTAATAAGACATGAAGAATTGTGCCCTGGCACCACACCAGCAGCAAATAGAGGCAGGAGGGCAACACATACATCAATGTCAGGCCTGGGCTTGGACCCTGCTCTAAACATACAAGTCAACACACAGGTACATGTGATGTACATGTTACACCAGATTTCCAAAGCACAAACTTGACTTTCTAACATTATGAGTAACAAGACAGATCCTTATTGGGACCAAATTGACTGGATAATTTGATTACTCATCAATAGAAGTAATTATATAAAGAGGAAAGAAATAAATGAAACATACATAATTTTCCTTCATAGACCTTCATTTAAATCCCCAATCCACAAGTGCACATGTATCTTTAAGTCATAATGGACAACTATCCATTGTCGATACATAAAAATGTAGTTATCTGGTACATACTCTTGTGGGAAACATTTAGTTCAATATATGGGAATAAATTCATTTGTGTATACATCCATCTCAAATCTTTAATTAAACATTAAAAAACTTTTTTCTTTGAAGCCACATATCTAACTTTTAGTCCTTTAACCAAGTAGAAATTACTGTTGTGCACATGTTATGGTATGTATACAGCATTGCATTGTGTAAAGCGTCCAATGGTACTATAGTTTATTGACTAGACATGTTCCTGGTTTATACTGAACATTGCTGGCACAGTCCTTGCATGTAAAGCAGATCAACTTGTGAGCTATACACATCTGTGAGATATGATCTGCCACAGGTCAATTAAAGTATTATCAGAGCATCTCGGCTGATTTAGTTCCCCCTCCCACCCCCTCCTCTCTCCTGTCTGCCTGATGGGGCCAGCAGCTTGGGTCAAACCTTTTTATTGCACCCCCTGTAATCTCACCATTGCTACTGATATGGCTTTTTAATCTTCTATTAAGGATAATTGCTTCAGTGTTCTATCAGCTCCGGGAGGGATTAAGGCAGGATGGTGCCTCCCTTTGATGCCTGTGGTGCACACTCTGTAATTATCCAGCGACACCATTATTATTCATTATTACTCTATTAGGCACTTAATTCATCAAACACATCCTGGGACTCCGGTGAACACCAGCTCCACTTGGTCGGGCATGACCCGTAGCTGACCTCCCGACCTCACTCTTCATTGGGGGTAGTAAAAGTCCTCTGTCCCTCGAACTGACAAGGAGAAACATCCTCATCATTCACTCAAATACATGACAAAGGGACCTTGAGATGACAAGGGCAAAGGGGTGATGGGTTCGAAGCCCGCGGGACTGGGTGACCGAGCATCTGGGTGAACTCTTGCCCGGGTGAACTCTGGAGGACCCTGCGAAAGTTTGTCAGGACAATTGTTGCCGAGTGACGTCGTGCTCGGACAAAGGAAAACGCCAGGGAGGAAGTGGGGTGGAAGTCATCCATCCTGACATCTGACAGAAAATTACAGAGGACTACTTCAGAACTTCGGTACGAACAGTTGTAGAGTCTCCTAGGTGTTTTCTATTGGCAGATGATTCCAATATATCCGAAATCAACCTCTTTTAGACTCTTCTTTCTGCAACTACAAGACATACTAGTAACAGAGAGTAAGATCCATAACTACTTCAAAGATTGAAGTACATGTACTGCTTTCATTTGTACAAGTGAGAGGCAACTGAGTTAGAGGGCCTTAGAGGTATCACCACCAATTGGTCTTTGTACTTTTCGGTTGTTCACAACCACAGCTCACCTTTAGCATTGTTGTACAACGAGGCAGTTTTTGCCTGGGAGTGCGCAGGTGAGAGCGTGGCGTGAACTTTTCACCCCCTGAGGAGGCCGCTACAGGGGGCTGAGAGCTGGCAAAACCACACAATGGAGACCAGGAGGTGACAGGAACTTAGAACAATGCCCAACAAACACGTGCTGTTCCAGAAAAGTAATATGTCGAGACAATAGTTGTTCAGAAAGGTCTGTTGCGTGCGTCAGGGTTCCATATGCCATGCAGTCACCGCAGATGTGAATGCAACACAAAGGATTATAACATATTCATCGTCCTTTTTCAAACTCCTAACTCAAGCTGAATCTCCACATGAAAAAGATGATAAAGAATCTTTTGTGTTCCTGGCTCTGAAATCGAGTAGTACACATTAGAGTTAGGCAAGCTCCTAGTTTCCGAGCCAAACCTGTCCCCGAAGTGTGTAGATTTATCTGTTTAGATATGTCTTGTCGTAGATTTTCCACCTGATTAAAACTTGACAAAAAAGTCGCCACCAGTTGCTCCCAAGTGAGATTTATGGGTCGCTGGGTAATTTATGTCCCCAAAACTACCGTATTAACTGCTCGGTACTTTGTTCGTGTCACACCGCACCGCACGGCGCAGTTACGCCGAAATTTATGTGCCCACAAATACCTGGGAACAGATTCGCCTGTTCCCTCCTGTGGTGTTTGCCCGTGCCGCTGATTTATGTTCCACCCCGCACATTTCTTCTGGAAGAACGAAGTTCACAAAAGCTATGAAAACAAAAATGAAGAAAAAGCAAACGAGGACGAAAGAGTGACTGTGTAACGTTTCAACGGCGGCTATCAGTCAGGTGAAACCGTGGTCACTGAGTACTTCTTCTACAGCACACCAATCTGCCTGAGGAAAAGCGTACCACCTTGATTTATCATGTCCAAGACATCTGGTCATGTAAAGGTTAACAGTTTGTTTGTGTTGGGGACACCCTAGTGAGTTTGTTACTGTGGCCTAACAGAGTTACAGGTGCCCCTACTTCAACCCAGAATACAAGTCCTCCTAGGAGAAAAATTCAAAGGTTCAGTCAATGTGATGTAGCCAGTATCAAAACTAAATCAAAAGCATTTCAGTACAACTTTGTGACATCCTTTTTCTATGACACTCTGAACTTTTTCCATTCTGATTTGAATTCTCTGAAGATCCTTCTTCTTTTTGATTCCAATTCAACCTTTAACATACCTCTTACCATTCTTTCTATAGAAATTGTACATTTATATTGTAATAATTGTAATACCAATAAACAGTATACAATTTTGAAGCAAAAAATCAACTAATCTGCAACATTAATGACCAAATACTTGCTGTGCATCACAGATAATCCAGCATAGTAAAGTGACTGTAAACTTTCAAAGTTTTACAACAGGTACATACTTTACATTTTATCTCCATACTCATCACAGTGAAGAGGCCAGGTTAAGTAATCTTAGATAAGGCCACACCAATTTAATTTCTTGGTTAACGGATTCGCCGCTTCATTTTTTTCTGATTTGCAAATAAAAATAAAAATTCAGAATCAACTGCAAAATGCTCATATTTTGCCCTGAACAGTTAAAAACAGTTCTTTTCATCCTGGTTGTTAAAGTTATTCCATATTTCAATGCAATGGTATAATCAAAAGTTCAAAATTCATTGCTTAAATTTTGAACCAGCCTGGTATGTTGACTTCATGGCTCCTATCGTACCATTTTGGGCCATAATAGGATGCCTAGGCCTGTTTTAATTTTTATTATTTTTTCGCCCGCTCGCTCCATTTTTTTTCTTGAAAAATCCGTTAACCAAGAAATTAAATTGGTGTGGCCTAATAAACAGTTAAAATAAGAGTTTTGACAATTAGGGATGGGTCCCTTGGTTGTCATCGTCATCAATCAAGCTGTCAGTGACAGGGCCTGCTGAATGATTGATAGGTAGCACTTCCCTTTGATTGACAGGCCAATACCTTACCTGCTACTGTGCAGTCAGCTTCTGGGTAGTGGTAACAGGTGTTTGGCTCTCTGTACATGTGTAACAATCAACTTTACTTTGAAAAAAAAAAAAACTGAAGCATTTGGGACTGGAATATGCATGCTAGAAATGTGGAAATTTCTGTGGCAATTTAGATGACTTAATAATATATTTAAAAAACATATTAATGGAAAAGATGGAATTTCTGTATTCATTTTAGGAACAGGCTACAGAGGACTTAAATGTATCACAGATGGATACTGCTTTCCAGTAAATGAGTTTGTAAAAACCATTCCTGCATTTGTTGTCAACTTTCAAGGCATTTTCTCATAAATCAACACAGTTTTTTGTGCTGTTTTAATCCGCATGTGATTCTTTTAATCCGTCTTTATCACTTGTATCCACTCACGTTTGAAACTCCTTAATCCAATATAGACAGAAACCGCATTTGAAGTGCTGACTATAGTCATATTTTGACATGACAACGCATGGCATTTCATACTTGGGTAACGTTGAAGAAGACTGCGTTAATTAAACGAAGCAGTTATGTACGTCCCAGATATGGTCGAGGCTGCCACTGTAATATATTCTTATACACATCCCACACACTTGGGAGCTGCTTGGACCTCAGAGAATAACACAAAAACAAACTACTCGCAATTAGGAGAAAAGCGCAGGAGCCTGTGCATAATTCAAAGCCGGGGTGTGCCTCATTATCCACAGTCCCCGGGGAAGGCACTCTTACACAAGCAGTGGTTTATACAACAAAATGTGCATTATGGAGCGCCAATCCAACGCAGGCAGCCACCTGCAAATAAACACAATCAGACGCGGATAACCCTCTCGTTCAGACAAATTCGGCGAAACGCCGCGGCAAAGCTGCGTGATAGATGTCAGCTGGAGACGGCAAACCCCGGCACAAATGAGAGTTGGAAGGGGACAGTGGAGATAAGGGGAATGAATAAATGCATGAAGCTATGAGCGATGCAGCATTGGGGTCAGCGAGAGGTCAGGGCAGCACTCTGTACCAGGTGTTTTTTTACACCTGGGAAGACACAGCGGGTGGATCTTTAATAGCCCACGTCGCTGAATACCCCGGTAGAACCTACAAACAAAGCAATTACAGCCCACCCTTTTGTATTTCACTCATGCCTGAAATTTTTCTCCACTGACTGGGAGAGAAATGCTCCGGGGTTGGAGGTGTGATGAATCAGTAGAGCACAGATGCTTGGCTATCGTTTCCATCTCTATTTTTCAGTACATCCTGACCTTTTGAACTGGGCAGTGATGGAGTTGATGGGCGATACTGATAAAATACACGGCGGACACTTGAATCAGAGGCGTCAAAGGCTTTCTCAAGTCTTTTATAGAACCCCCTTTTGCCACAAAAGCTCCACTTTTTGTACAGACGGATTTGATAAATCGAAGCACACAACTCAGAGGTAATGCCGGCTTGCACAAGTTTTCGTATGAAAGTAGAACAGACAAAGACATACCACGACTTCATGATATTTTGGCTTCGGAAAGGCCTGCCCTTGTAGGTACATGATACTGTGGGACAAACAAGCATCCAGTTAAGTGCAGAATTCTGAAATTATGCCCATAACGAAATTCAATGAATTAAAAAATGGATTTTCCAAAGAAATTTCTGGCTTGATGAAAGTTGCCTGGTACTTTATAACAAAGATGAAGCCAATTCTTCACAACTAAAAATAATGGCCGATTTGGAGAAGTTGGAAATTTGTGAGGATAGCCATGAAAAATCCACTTTGGACAGAAGTGGGTCAAAAAATATTACATTAAGGTTTTGATGGATACAAATGACTGTGGACTTTAGTCCGGTGAGCGACCCCTTTTTGTCACATCCATGCACTTATGGAGGGCACGGCTAGAAGACACACGTTGTAAGTTTGAACACTTGTTCTACCTAACAAGGCTTTATTTTCCCCCCAAGAATGCCATGAATTGTCTTTTAATTCAAGCCACTTAACCTCTCACCTTTCCTAGTTGTTAAATCTCACATGTTAATACGACTACCTGCACGCTTGTATGATTTATCCCAATGGGGAGTTGAGCTAATTTACGACGGCCGTGTTATGGAAAATTGCGTTATAACTTCTCAGTCGTACCCCTCCCGTAAAACGCCGCCCCTTCCACAAATCCTGCAGAAGAGAAAAATGAAATTATCCAGAAATGGCTATCAATTCAAAATCGGGGCCGAGTGAGGGATCGTGATGTATGGACGCTCCTCATTAATTATGGTAGCCTCCATGTCTACCATTTATGTGACGTATGGGAATAACTCGCTCCCCCTTGTAATAAAACGCTAACCTTCCCCCTCAGATAGGAACACTTATTACAACAGTTTGACGGTGTCAGTCATAAACAAACCAGCGGGGTAGAGACGATAGCTTCGGGCACGATACAGTCGTCCCGGCAACCATAACTATTTCATGGAGCACACCTAGGTTTACGCGGGGGTAAACCACCAGCGAAAGAAGACCTTAGATTTACGAGCCAAGAATGCCGAATTGGTGTTAGCTATGGTAATAGGTGTGAACCAGCGATAACTTTACATTTAGCCTAACTGAAGTGCACAGAGTGATAGGAGCAGGCCATATTTCACTTCAGAGAGTCGAGTGAGCTCCTTTTCAGCAGTATTGGGAGATAAGATTTCATCGTGTCGGGCACAAGGACGTGTAGTAAAACAAGATCAGATTCCTCTTATCACTTTCAGACGGCTTCACAATAAAGCATGTCATTTCTCACTCATGCAAATATAAGGAACCTGATTTTTTTTTCTTTCACAAAGAAAATCTATGTACTACATTAAAAAAAAGGATGAGTATTTTCTCTTAGGCCACACCAAGTAAATATTATGGATGACGTCCGCGCGCGCATTGATTTTGGCCTGTTCCTAGAAAAAAACCCCAAGAAATTCCGCTTCCTGTAACTATGACCAAAGAGTCACGACAGTGCCAATCGTCAGATTAATTGACGTGAAACCCGTAAAGCGAAAACAGGACAGGACGACAACTGCTGTTCCACCTGATTTATTGCTGTTTTGATGATGAATAAAAGACTTCTTGCTTGTTACACTGTGTCACCTCATTCAATTTGTGTCCTAAAATTTGTCATCTCTTAGTATATTTCTAATCTAGGCATCTTGTTTTTTAGGGCCCTTCTTGTTTTTTTCTCACCCTCTCGCATTAGATTTAGGGTCTCCAAAAAACTTGGTGTGGCCTTATCTTATCCACACTACATATACCACTGAACAATAATCCAAAAATGAAATAAAGGGCAAAGAGCCTCAAATAAATAATGGAAAGAAATAACGAGAATATCTATTTTAGAAAAATTGTCTTATGACTACACTGAAGGTAAAAAAAACTCACTATACACACAAATGCTTGAAACAATCCTGATATTGTATTTGTAAGCAAAAGTAGTTACTGTATATGTTGCTTTAAACTGTCCCCATCCAAGGATCATCTAGAATACATAGAAAGTTCATGTTGTGCCTACAGCAATATTACTCTACTCTTATCAATCAACTTTCTATCTTTTTTTTTCAGGACACAGAAATGTTATAGCAGAATAGTAGTCACCCTTTGCTATGGGCCTTTCAATGAAAGGCAAGA
>NW_017803965.1:731805-733335 GCF_001625305.1 Branchiostoma belcheri | reverse complement strand
CACTACCCATTCTGTGCCATCCCAAAAGGACCAGGGTTCATCCCCAAGAACAGCACATCTTTGTGAGAACAGCAGTACTTCATGACATAGTCCTTGTGTGTCTCACGTGCGTAGTCCAGAGGATTGTACAAATGTGTGACCGGATCCCGAAACACGAGGTGTCTCAGTGTCTCGCACAAGTTTGCCTCAATCTGAAGGAATTTCATTGCAATGGACCTGTCCACTGTGACAACTTCTGCAAAAGGTGATTCTGTAACCTCATTGGCTGGCTGTCCTGGTTTCTGACTGGCTGCTTTGTCTGAGTCTGTGATTTCATTGGCTATTGAAGGCTGGGTCACAGTGCTTTCATTGGTCTCTTCAGTGTGATCTTTACTAGAGGAAGGGGAAGCAACTTGTTGTATTGTTTCACTCACTGTCATATCCAGTGCTCTACTCTGTCCTGGTCCCTCATTGGCAGGTGATTCGGCAGCATTACCCTGATTGGATAATGTTGGCACAGGCTGACCAATGGGTGACTCTGTCTCTAAAGCACAGTTTCTTGGTACAGAATGGCTTTGTTTACACACTTCCTGAGATGTAGAACACCCAGCCACTACAACCCCACTGGTCGATGGGACATCTGATTCACTGTTATTGTTTGTAATTGAATAGTTGTCTCTTTCAAGGCGTGGTCGCTTCGAGGGGAAGCCATCTTCCTCTGACATCTTCAAAACACCAGTGGAGACACCAGAAATTCTTCAACCTGAAAAAAATGCAGTGTGACAAGAACTTTTTCAGCTTTTGAAATTTGCAAACATCATGTCACACTTTTGTTGTAATGTTGTCTGATGTCTTCAAAGCCACACTTCTACTATCTAAGACAACACTTATATCCTAGGAGACATAAAAAATACTAGTAATACCCCAGTATAAAAGATGAGGTGCAATACTAAACATTTTCACAAGGGGGCATGGTTGCATTGCATTGGGTTCCAGCTTTGCAGACAGACCATTTCGTGTCATAAATTTCGATAAAATTGCAATAACTACCATTGACATTTCACGGATTACAACACATGTAGTGTGTGGTGGTGAGTAGGCATTAGTGTGCTTTCCAGCTCTTGCTTTCAGCCCTCACTACTATGTTTATGGATTTGAAAGAACTTTGTTGACATTATGCCTTGTCAGCATGTCAGCATGTCAGCATGTCAGCAGAACGTAATCTCCAAGCAGATCATACGGTGGCAAGGCAGTATCCATTGGCCAGAGGAGTGTCCATTAGCCACCGAAGATCTGCCTGCAGTCGAAACGTCAAAGGCTATTAACACCTAGTTGTTGCCTACTCAGAATGTGTTTGCCAAGTAGTTTATTGCCCTAACCACCGGGCAAGGCTATTGTCCTCCTTGTGGGGCTGCATCATGTGCATGGTTGACCGTTACAGGAAGTCTGTCTATGGGTCACAACACCAACTGTTATACATGTATTGGGCAGTTTAAACAATGGATCCGGAGGAGAAGGTTCACCTTGTGTTTTGTAATGTCTGGCATGGGG
>NW_017803965.1:724745-731785 GCF_001625305.1 Branchiostoma belcheri | reverse complement strand
ATAAGATTTCATCGTGTCGGGCACAAGGACGCGTAGTAAAACAAGATCAGATTCCTCTTATCACTTTCAGACGGCTTCACAATAAAGCATGTCATTTCTCACTCATGCAAATATAAGGAACCTGATTTTTTTTTCTTTCACAAAGAAAATCTATGTACTACATTAAAAAAAAGGATGAGTATTTTCTCTTATCTTATCCACACCACATATACTACTGAACAATAATCCAAAAATGAAATAAAGGGCAAAGAGCCTCAAATAAATAATGGAAAGGAATAACGAGAATATCTATTTTAGAAAAATTGTCTTATGACTACACTGAAGGTAAGAAAAACTCACTGTACACACAGATGCTTGAAACAATCCTGATATTGTATTTGTAAGCAAAAGTAGTTACTGTATATGTTGCTTTAAACTGTCCCCATCCAAGGATCATCTAGAATACATAGAAAGTTCATGTCGTGCCTAAAGCAATATTGCTCAACTCTTATCAATCAACTTTCTATCTTTTTTTTTCAGGACACAGAAATGTTATAGCAGAATAGTAGTCACCCTTTGCTATGGGCCTTTCAATGAAAGGCAAGAGGTTACGCCACAGTGCCTCCAGTTAGAGTAACCTGTAATATATCAATCTTTTTATCTTACATTTCCCTTTCATCATCTGCCAAGGTTTTTTGGCACAGACTCAGAGTTTGTCAGAAGAAAAATGCTTCCTCGGTATCTCAAAAGCTATCCCCGGGGTTTGTAAGATGGCAGGAAAAGAATTGAAATTTCAACAAGCCCCCAAAGTCTTGCTTTATCCCAGAGTAATCTTTACTGTACAGTTGGGAAATCTTGTTGTTAGTCATACAAAAAGAAAGATTTAGCCTGATGAGAACATTTTTGTATGTTGTAAGGTATGTATGATCACACTTCATGTAGATCAACAGAGGATTTGATTAAATCAAAAATAAAACTTTTAAATTTTAGCAACTTTGCACCAATTTCTGTGACCAGGTATTGGGGATTACATATCTTGGAGGAGCGAAAGATACAATCTGCTCAACCACAGTAAAGTTTCAATGTTTCATTTGTTTCAAAAATGATAACAATGCTTTCTGTGTTCTGAGTTTTAGAATGATCCATAATTCTTTTAAATCTTAAATTCTGAGTGGTTCAGGTAAAATTTACCTGGTACAGGTAGGTAGTTTTCAATGTTTCCTGGACCAGTGCAGGTGTGCAGAAAAAAGGATTTCGAGCCCTGCGATGTGACATCAGATATAGAATGTGTTGATGAGACTACACTACAGTCAAACCAGATCTCCAGGCTCTATTGGATCTTAGACTTCTGATTTCTTTTCAGTCAGACCTCAAGTTATGATTACGGCAGCTAAATTAAAACAGATATACAAACTATTCATTTATTCAAGTATCATAGTTTACTATTAAGCATTATCTATAATGTAAAATGTAATGTTTTTATCATGGCATTGCGTACTTTTTGAAAAATAAAAGTCTTTAACCAAGCTTTTCAGATACCAAGAACCAAGATTTCATACCATATTGGACATTGAAAGATGCCTTACATGTATGGAAGGGAGGGGGGTTCTCAAGAAACACCAAAATCTCAAATACTCCCCCGCACACATATAAAGAGACAAGATTTAACACTGCCATTTGCCATGAGAAGGTGATGGTGTAAGAAAGGTCAGCCACATTTTATTAGCACACGGATCAGTTCATCGCATCTATCTTTTCTCACATACTAGTAGTCATTAGTTCTGTCAAGATGAGTCCTACTTTTTCCTTCAACTCAAGTAATTCTACAAAATTAGTCTGGAGATAGTAAGACCATTTTGGTTTGGTGACAATTTTTTGGGAGCAACAGTATACAAATACATTTTGTACAATGGCATCCAGGTTAGAGCGACGGTAAGAAAAGAAAAAAGAAAACGATGGAATCATACAATGCTTTATTCATATACACAAGCATTTACAACAGCAACAATCTGATAATAACACAGGAGCATGACTTTTGGTGTCATTCTTTTCCGACATGGAGTTATATAGTGGTAGCAAAAATTCACAGAAATCAATTTTAAGTATCAACCTAAGTTTTTTTTTGTACATGTACACTTTGATAGGAAAACAATTGATTTTGACTCCAGGTCTGTCCTCAAGTTGGTAATGTAGGTATCTTTTTTGACAAAACATGTCATTCTGCAAAACATTTATCTAAGATGGTATAATTCTGCTTTTTTATGTTTCATCAATGAGGCTTTGTGACAATATAGTGCCGGTGATACACATGTACATGTATGTACTCTAACATGGCCACATAATTCTCTGATAGATCTTACTGTTACAATTCAATGCAGGTACCAGCTGAACAATTGTAAACACAATTCAACCAAAATTTTTCCAACAAGGGAAATCATTATCAAAGATGTTAACTTTTGAAACACAATTTTATGACCTTGCCTTTTTGTAACAGTTCTTCTACATCAGATCTAGAAGTGTATGTAGAAAGAAAGTGACTAACTAGTCAGGCCCTGGACTGTGCATTGTCAATCCTGCCTAACTGACTAAGAGACTAATACAGTCTGTACAGCTGAAATATATCTCCGGCAAAATTCTCTCTGACATGCGGAGGTCAGAGGTCACCACAAGGGTCAAGGTGACTGCCATGTTTATGAGGACAGTCAACCTCCTCATATCCAGCTGTGCTGAGGCCTGGGACCTGTTTTTTAAGCTACATTCTAGAGAACACTTTGCTGTTTCACAAGAAAGAATTCGAACATTTCAATGAAACAGGTCTGGGGGAAAAATTGAAGAAATCTTTCTCTCTGTCTTAGTGATTTGATAAGGATTTTTGTAAAGTCAAATTCATGGTTCTTAACCAGCACATGTTCTGAAATAAGTTATAGGTGAAAAAACACAATCTTATCATATGTGTATGACGTTGAAATATTTAAATGTATGATAAAGATGTCAACAACAGGAATTAAATATTTCTTTAGTATCAATGAATATATAAAATAAAAATGGCTATAATCATATAGAATATGAAACAAAACAATATTACAAGAAACTAAAATAATCATTGCTTACATAAGTATAAGCCAAACTTGGCTTCATCTTCATAAATTTGATCCCTTTAATTTTTTCTCTGTCCCGAATAAAGCCTAAGACTATTAAGAGAAACCTCGACAGTAAAACAGTTAACCTTACTGCCTAACAAGTATGAAGCTTGTGTAGTGGTTGCCTATCTGCCTAACCTGTAGACGTAGGTACTAGGTACCTCATAATGCCTAACTCTTCAAACTCAACCATCATCTGTGCAGCCCATCCTTTGTTGGCCTGGGGGTTGATAGGGCTCGGATGCATTATGAACAAAACTGGAATATTCAACCCCGCCATTTTCAACGCGTACTGAGCCCGCTCTTGTGCGAACCTTCCCACGCCAACGATCGTTTTCACCTGGAGCAATCGGATGACCTCGACCAGGGCGGTGTCGCACGCGCTTAGCAATGGCTCTCGCTGTGTTACGTGCAAACTCGGCGGGGTGACGTTCTTCCCCGTTTTGGTCATGAACACGAGCGGGGCAGTAGTTGTGCACGAAACAGCGCCGGAAGAAGTTCTGGGGCGTTTTGCAGAGCGAACTGAAAAGGCCCCAGAAACGAGTGCCGCTCACCTCGCTATGGGTGCAGTCCAGGCCGGTGATGGGTCGTTTTGGGTGCTGGACAACTGGGGGGTTCACCTTCCCACTGATCTGCAGGAAGTTCTTCACAAACGTAGTGTCACCAAAAGGAACCTAGAAATGATCACATACTTATTCATTTATCTATTTCATCATAAAACAGCTGGGTAGTCCATTCAGCTAGTAGAAGCTGATTTCCAACGGGGCCCAGCATATACTTACACAGGACAAGACATGATTACATATAGTCAAGCAACAAAAGGTAGACAACAGTCAAGTAAAATCTGATACGTCAAAAACAAAAGCATGCCCATAAATCAAAGTCATCAGGGATAGTTTTTTTCTGCATAATGTTGAAAGTTACCTGCACCAGACAACTTTTCCTGCACTTTTCCTGCACTACTAAGAATTTAGAAACTATTCAGAAGTCATTGTTATTACTTTTTATACCTCAGGCCACACCAATTTAATTTGTTGGTTCACAGAATCCCCCGCTTCATTTTTTTCGATTTGAAAAAAAAAAACTTCAACAGTTGGAGAAAATCCTTTCTCTTCAGAGTTGTTACAGTTTTCCATCTATTGATTCAGTGGTTTGATTAAAAGTTTGAATGAAATTTATTGTTTGATCCTGGTATGTTGACTTCATGGCTCTTATCATAGCATTTGGGGCTATCATAGGATGCCTAGGTCTGTTTTCATTCTTTATTTTTTCACCCTGTCACTTAATTTTTTTCTGATAAAATCTGAAAACCAACAAATCAAATCGGTGTGGCCTAAGTTTTGCAAACAGAAGTAAAAAAAAAAGGAAGACCAATGAGAAAATCCATGTACCATGCCTGCCCACACCTACCCCATTCTGTGCCATCCCAAAAGGACCAGGGTTCATCCCCAAGAACAGCACATCTTTGTGAGAACAGCAGTACTTCATGACATAGTCCTTGTGTGTCTCACGTGCGTAGTCCAGAGGATTGTACAAATGTGTGACCGGATCCCGAAACACGAGGTGTCTCAGTGTCTCGCACAAGTTTGCCTCAATCTGAAGGAATTTCATTGCAATGGACCTGTCCACTGTGACAACTTCTGCAAAAGGTGATTCTGTAACCTCATTGGCTGGCTGTCCTGGTTTCTGATTGGCTGCTTTGTCTGAGTCTGTGATTTCATTTGCTGTTGAAGGCTGGGTCACAGTGCTTTCATTGGTCTCTTCAGTGTGATCTTGACTTGAGGAAGGAGAAGCAACTTGTTGTATTGTTTCACCCTCCGTCATACCCATTGCTCTACTCTGTCCTGGTCCCTCATTGGCAGGTGATTCGGCAGCATTACCCTGATTGGATAATGTTGGCACAGGCTGACCAATGGGTGACTCCCTCTCTAAAGCACAGTTTCTTGGTACAGAATGGCTTTGTTTACACACTTCCTGAGATGTAGAACAACCAGCCACTACAACCCCACTGGTCGATGGGACATCTGATTCACTGTTATTGTTTGTAATTAAAGTGTTGTCTCTTTCAAGGCGTGGTCGCTTCGAGGGGAAGCCACCTTCCTCTGACATCTTCAAAACACCAGTGGAGACACCAAAAATTCTTCAACCTGAAAAAATGTGAGAAAAGAACTTTTTCAGCTTTTGAAACTTGCAAAAGTCATGTCACACTTCTTTTATGTAATGTTGTTTGATGTCTTCAAAGCCACACGTCTACTTTCTAAGAAAACACTTATATCCTACTTATGTCCTAGGAGACATAAAAATAATACCCCAGTATGAAAGATGAGATGCAATACTAAACATTTTCACAAGGGGGCATGGTTGCATTGCATTGAGTTCCAGCTTTGCAGACAGACCATTTTGTGTTATAATTTTAAAATTGCGATAACTACCATTGACATTTCACGGATTACAACACATGTAGTGTGTAGTGGTGAGTAGGCATTAGTGTGCTTTCCAGCTCTTGCTTTCAGCCCTCACTACTATGTTTATGGATTCGAAAGAACTTTGTTGACATTTACCTTGTCAGCATGTCAGCAGAACGTACTGCACCTGCTCAAAACCTGTAATGTATTGTGCATAGCGCTTTGGCATCTCATATAAGGTCATATAAGGTTAACATCCCTTGTTGTAGTTTTCAAATGTTATGACAGAAAAGATACCCTCTGCAACAGGCAAAATTAAATTTTTTTTAATGCAACGTTGACCAAACAGCCAATGAAAACCGTGAAAAATCAGGGTTTCGTGCAAACGCAATACGTTCTGCTGAGGTGCTTACTTTGTCTGATCCTGACCTCTTTCCTCAAGACCTCAATAGGAAGTGGTCAGCAGGCAGATTTGCATTTTTCATGAATAAAAATGACAAAAAATCTAACAAATACTCTGAATACACATGTCGGTCTTCGAAAATGTGATAGCTACATTCCACAAGGATTGCTATAGGTATTCGTATTTCCCACGGACTGTTAGAGACTGGAACGAGCTTCCGCAGGCCTTACCAGAAATACCAGAGGCCGACAAGTTTAAGGAAGCTGTTCTGCTACACCTGAGGAGTATTTAGAGCGCTGCGCACCCCCCCCCCTGCGTGTTTGACCCCAACTGAGGGGTGTTACGCAGTACTACATCAAGATCAAGACATGTAAATGGTTGGGCTAGCCAAATTGGCATTTCATAGTGCTCTTTTACTATGTGCATTTTGATCAATAAAATTCTCATATCAACAAAATTTTGCTAAAACCACGACATTGTTTAAAAAATTATAAAGCGTTACGTTATCAAGATACACGTAAATATGCAAAATAACCTGGCATATCGATATATATCAAGGGCATATTATTATGACACATAACACGTGGATTTTTAAATTATAACTCTCGTGGTAATGAAATATGAATTTTCAAGTCCAACTGGTATATTTCAAAACAGCACCAACATCACAAAACCTGTATGTAAATTATTAAGGCAATGTCATTGACGCAAATTAAATACCATCTGCGTAATCAAAACAAAAACAAGAGTGGTTGAGAGACGGTATTTTTGCACCCCTCCCCCTATCAAATCGACATATAACATCCCTATTCTTCGTGTACATCATTGTCATAAATCTCTTCAAATAGATAGAAATATTCTTACCAAAAGTAGGAATCATAAATTAGGTCCTTTACTTGACTAGTTTGGTTAAAATTGGATGAAAATATTGTGTAAATTCTGTTCCTACCTCACTGTACCCTCCCACCCTCCAGAGCTAGGACGCTATTTGTAAGAGATATTTTGATTGGTTACCTGAGACTATGTTAGCCAATCAAACGAGGTTTTCTAGAATTGATGATGACGTTGTGTTATTTCCGGTCAACGGCTCCTCCTCTTCCGGCTTGAACTTTC
>NW_017803965.1:718770-724725 GCF_001625305.1 Branchiostoma belcheri | reverse complement strand
CCAATCAAACGAGGTTTTCTAGAATTGATGATGACGTTGTGTTATTTCCGGTCAACGGCTCCTCCTCTTCCGGCTTGAACTTTCAGGAAGTTGGAAAGGTTTAAAGTACGAATCTGAAAGCATCAAATGAATTGAAGTTTCCCCTCCTGTAAATCTTTAAGAAAAATGGCCGAGTCACCAGAAGATTTGAAGAAGACTTTGTCAGGTATATGTGAGATATAACGGATTTTGACCTAACTTTTATTTGTTTCTACTTTATTGAATATTTCGACTCCTAACTTTATTCCACATTTTACTTCCGGGTTTGTGATTTTATTTTGGTAGAAGAAAATTGACAATTTTTCACTATTCACGCCATGAAGATCGGTGTTTTTCTTGTCATCCTGTCCTTTGGAGGCGCAGTGTCTGAAGAAAAATATCTGAAAGAAATTAGAAATGGACCAGGAAGTTAGTATGATATTTTTTGTTAGAAATTGGGAGGCAAGAAAGTGTTGGACTGGGAAAATTACACTGTGAGGGAGAGAAACAAGTAGGTTGTCTGAGAAAAAAACAAGAATGGCTGGAGATTCACAAAACACTAAATGCGTGGACAATGGCATGAATAAAGTTTTAAACGTGAATGTAATAATATGGCTCATCAGCCAATAGTGTTATGACACAACGTGTACTTACCTATCACAATACGTATGATATAAAACTATCTTTGCAGAGGTGGAGCAATTTCTGGAAGGGTTGGGCAAGGAGAAATTGGGTAAGGATGCAAAGAAGAAGAGAGAAGACATCTTGAACAAACTGAAAGAGAAACTTCAGGAGAAAGGCAGTGATGAAGACTCAGGTAGGTTTCTGTGGCAGGCAGCAATATTTGAAGGTGTTCTTGTGGTCAGGGTCATTGACTAATAGAACCTGAAGGTTCTGGGTTCAAATCCCTAGCAGACTAGTGTTATGCTCTTAGGAAAGACACTTTACACATATTTCCTTACTTGGCTCAGTGAAAATGCATCTGCCTGGTTTTGGTTAGAAATATCCTCCTAGGTGGGAGCTGAAGCTAAAGTTCCTGTTTTGGAGGAGAGCGGAATATCTGCAGAAATGGTTATTGAAAAATATGGACAATAGTTTTATGGCAAAGTTATCACAGAAGAATTTCAATTGAAGAACAAATTTGACTATCTAGAACACCATTATATTGCATTTGGTTGATGTTTGCCAGTGAACTATATTTCATGTTTATGGACTGGAAATACCATCACCCCCTCAACTCCAATCTTCTTCTTCTTCATCATCCTAGTGCCAACCTTATTAAGTTGAGGGCTCAACTTAATGAGGGCTCAATCTTTCATACCTGCAAATCTGAATATGACGGTGGTGATGCACAACAAAAAGCTGCAATACACAACATTGCCTCTAGGAGGCATGCCTGTACCACAAGAGTACAGGAGTGATTTATTGTTCACTGTTCAGCATTGTATTGTGAGTTATTAATGAAAAAGAATACAGCATTCAATGTGTCATCCTTTTAAAGAAAAAAATTGATCATCCAAAATTCTCCCATTAATTTAGGAGATGTTTATGAGCAGACCCAAGAAGAGGAAACTTACGAGGATGTCAATACTCTGAAGGGAGACAGGAGTCAGTCAGTCTCATCACTCACAGACGCGCCATATGGAGATGGTGAGTGTCAAAACTTCTTTACAGCACAGCATTAGGAATAATTTTGTTTGTTCAATACTATCAGACAGCTGTGCTTGGATGATGGACATTAAACCAATATGCAAGGGTTTGACAGAAGAGTACATTAAAGTCTCTTTTGATACGTGATGACAGCCTGTTTTATTTTCCAGTGGATGACACAATCCCAATAATACCAGCACCAAACCTCCTTGAACCTGATTTTGCTGCTTACATGGAGAAAAAAAGGAAAGGTGTGTTTGTCTTATCTTATCTAATCTAATCTAAATACTTACAGTAACTTTAGATCTTGTCTAAAATACAAAAAAATGAAGGTTTAAGAACCTTTAATTCAATTGTATACTAGTACCAGGTAACTACAACAATGTATATTCTTTATAAGAAAAAATTATTTTCCTCCTCATACAGAGGGACCACTGAAGCTGTCTGCCTGGCAACGTCGCTGGGTGGTCATTAAAGACAACATCATGTTCTACTATGAGAAGCACACAGACAAGAAACAGAGAGGTAACATTAACTTCACTGTGACCAATCCTTATCTGTCTTCCATTTTCCTCAGACTCACTGTGAAATTTTGCTACCATGAAGACAAAGTGAATTACAGTACAGTAATCAAAAGCTCTCTCTGTCGCCTAGAGTTCAGAGATCTCAATTTTCCTACATTTTTCTTTACAGGAGCTGTTCGTTTAGAGGGTTATGAAATCAAGAAAGCTGATGACCTTGAATCAGCCCCCAAGGTTGACCGAAAGAAGAAGGACCTTTACTTCCAACTGGTCAAGACAGGCCAAAGAGTGTATCAGGTCAGCCAATTGGGCAAATTGTCATCCCACTTGTTTTGCTTCACTGATAACTTCTAAAACAGTTAAAGGCATCCAATGCAACTTCAGGGCAGTAATGCAAAAATCTGGAGGAAGATATTTGAATTATATTAATATTTAACACTGCACATTTCTGTCATCATTTTAACATCTCATTTTTTCTGGGATAGAGGTGATTCAACTTGCCTGGGTACTACATTTAAAAAATGACCAGAAAATTGACTTTGAAAAGCCAGTTTTACTGCCCTGATATTGCTTTGGGTGCCTTTAACCATGTGTGCACTTAAAACTCATATTTTTACAAGTACAGTAGAAATGTTTCAAGTTAGTTCTTTCATTTGTGGACAGGGTTCTAAGAAGGATCAGAAGAGTCGAGGAGACGAAGAGATTCTGAAAGTAACCAAAATTTATTCCAAATACCTGTATGCTTCTGAAATACATTGCTATGGCTGTTTTTCCTTGGTGTCCTTCCAATCATCAACATTGCATCAATCAGTCTCTATGAATATGTGCAATACTTATAAAAAAAGAAGTTGTAAACATATGCCATACTCTCAAATATAAATTGCTGTTCTAGTTTATAGAATATCTAGTTTACAAAGCAAAATGGTGTTTTCTTTAGAATCGCTAGAATCCTTGAAATTTGCCAATTTGCTAGAGTAGTAATTATTTTGAGCTGTAATCAAAAAATAGTACAAAGCAATGTTTAGAAGCTGTTGATGGTCCACCTCACCCCATAGCCTATTGTGCACCACACTCTCTTCTCTTTCACTCTATTCTTAAAAAAAAAATCAGAGAAACTACACATGAAAATACATGTAATGTAGTACATCATGTAATAATACAGTCAAGCCTGTACCAGTAGCCACCTCTACATAAGAACCACCTGGTCAATGTGACCACTTTTTGTTGGCCCCTTATATAGATAATTTTTCCACTAGACACAAGCATGAAGAATCCTGTCTATAGTTAATACTATTAGTAACCACCTGTCCGCATAGACCAGATTTTGTTGGTCCCCTGAGTGGTCTTCTTGAGCAGGTTTGACAGTACATGTAATTCTAGTACTTAAAATGGTACTGTTTGTGATGTCTGGATTTCTTACTCCTAGAAATGTGATATGCTTATTTTCCTGTTATTTTTTTTTTATCATTTACAGTTCATTGCCTTAAATCAGGAGGACCTGAAATTTATGGTCCACACCATCCACAAGATCACCCCTCCTACAAGCAAACCTCAAGACATGGAAACAGATGAAGTCTATGAAGATGCTACATCGGCCAGGGCCGAGGAAGAGAATCCTTATGAGCAAACAGATACGAAGATGCAAGACCCTAAGACGGAAGAAATTATCGAAGAAGACGTGTATGACGACACCATGTCACCTGAAGATGTTTACGATGATACTCTCTCCCCGAAGGAGGCGGCCGCTCCAAAACCAGTCGAAACAAAACCAGAAGAAGAAAATCCTGATGATGATGATGTCTATGAGGACACCATGTCTGCCAGTCAAGACCAAACCCCTGTTCTGCCACCAAGACCAGCAGAAACCCCACATAACAAACCAACGCCAGGGAAGAGGGACCTCCCCCCACCCCCTCCAGATCCAGTAGAGGATAGTCCCTCCAACGAGCAGCCTCCTGCATCGAGGCGAGAGCTCCCCCCTCCTCCTGACAATGGTAGCTCCTCGGGAGACAAGCCTCCGGTACTTCCCAAGCGAGAGCTGCCCCCGCCCCCCTCGGGAGACAGCCCCCCTCCCTCTCCAGCGAGGAGAGAGCTACCCTCACCACCATCGCAGAACCACGCTCCGCCAGTACTACCCAAGAAGCAACACGTCATTACGGTGCCTCCGCCTGAAAACGACCTCCCCAACATGTACATGGCATTGTGGGATTGTAGCGCCGACACGGTCCAAGACCTGGCGTTCAAACGGGGCGACCTGATCCAAGTCGTGAGCCGCGAGTACGAGTCCTTCAGCTGGTGGATTGGGTTTCTGGATGGCAAAGTTGGGCTGGTGCCCAAGGACTATCTCATGCAGGCATACGAATTGTAATCTGTATAGAAATAAGTCGTTGTATCAGTACTGCCCAAGAGGGTGACTTGCAGTCAACCAGCCATTGCAATATTTTATTACTCAGAATCAATGAAATATACTTACCGGTATAATATGTTGAGAAATGTGGGAAAAATAGAGACAAATTAGACAAGACAGATCCTGGCTATCCATCGAAATATTAAAGCAATATGATGGCCTACTGTGGGAGTTTTTAAAAGCATATTTTAACACTATCTATATACTAATTATTACCTGATATGGTCTTGGTTGAAATTCACTTGAGGATCAAGCATATAGTTTTACATATAGTGTTATTGCTATAACAGTTACCTACTTTATTACTAGTAGGAACACTCTATTTTGAAATTCACTATTAACATCTGTCTACATATATGTGTTGAAATTTCCTCTTATGTTAAGTGCATTTTGTATTAAGGCCACACCAATTTAATTTGTTGGTTCTCAGATTTTTTCAGAAAAAATATGAAGCGACAGGGCGAAAAAAAATAAAAATAAAAACAGGTCTAGGCATCCTATTATAGGCTTAAATGCTACGAAATGAGCCATGAAGTCAACACAAAAGGCTGGGTTAAAATTTAAACATTGAACTTTGAACTTTTAATCAAACCACTGCAATGATAGATGGGAAAACTGTAACAACAAGGAGAAGTCGTAGACATCGTCCCTCCATGAAATAGCTTGTTATTTTGTAATCTTTTGGTGTATTTTAATAGAGATATTATGAGTCAAACTTTGTTTTTATCAGCAGAATGATAGATGTCTATAGATGTCTATCCTTTAAGAATTTTGTTGTGGCACTTCGTATTGGAAGGGGTTGCCCAAGCTGTCATGTGCAGGCGTTTAGTGTCTTGTTACCATGGTTTGTTTGAGGTCAATGACCTCTCAAGCACATTGATTGTTACATATTAACAAACCACAGATGACCCAGTTCCCTGCTGAATGACCAATTAAAGATAAGATATATTTCCTGCAGACGGTCTAGAGGTAAAAATAGATTGGCCTGACCTGCCAGCTGGACGTATAAACAAAAACACTCTGTACCAATTTGGGGTCAAACAGACCATCCTATTATGAAATAGGGGTGAAAATGTGAAAATCCTTTTAAATAAGCAATGCAAATCTACAACAACCTGCTAATGCACGCTAAAACGCAAAGACAATCAGCGTCTACCCACATACCAAAAATGATCGCCAACCATCCACCGGGTTCTGAGATCATTCAACGCAAACAATCTGACATTGAGATAGCAATTCCGGTTCAAAGCAAACAGCTAGGGGGCCCAAATTTACATCACTAAACCATTGTAACCACAACTACATGCTACCTTAGCATCGCACACACGGACCATAACGTGCCAACAATAGAATAAAAAA
>NW_017803965.1:708370-718750 GCF_001625305.1 Branchiostoma belcheri | reverse complement strand
CACAGTGCCAGCATACAGAATTGTATCTGATTCAGTTAGGGGGGGAACTCCCACTGAGATGTGCGCGGGTGACTGAATTTGTCCCAGATTCAAGCTATAAACCGCTTGTAAAAACCTTAGCGTGGCCAGTTTTTCAATTGCTGTTAATAGGGGCACAAGGAGGGGCAGCAACACCATTTTTGAAAGGAAGTGCTCCTCCCTGTGCGAGTGCAGGCAGATCTTCGGTGGCTAATGGACACTCCTCTGGCCAATGGATACTGCCTTGCCACCGTATGATCTGCTTGGAGATTAAGCAGAACGTACTGCACCTGCTCAAAACCTGTAATGTATTGTGCATAGCACTTCGGCATCTCATATAAGATTGTATAAGGTTAACATCCCTTGTTGTAGTTTTGAAATGTTATGACGGAAAAGATGTCCTCTGCAACAGGCAAAATTTTAATGCAACGTTGACCAAACAGCCAACGAAAACCGTGAAAAATCAGGGTTTCGTGCAAACTCAATACATTTAGTCTGATCCTGACCTCTTTCCTCAAGACCTCAATGAGAAGTGGCCAGCAGGCAGATTTGCATTTTTCATGAATAAAAAAGACAAAAAATCTAACAAATACTCTGAATACACATGTCGGTCTTCGAAAATGTGATAGCACTCAGCTAACGTTAACCTTTACATGTAAATGGTTGGGCTAGCCAAATTAGCATTTCATAGTGCTCTTTTACTATGTGCATTTTGATCAATAAAATTCTCATATCAACAAAATTTTGCTAAAACCACGACATTGTTTAAAAAATTATAAAACTTTACGTTATCAAGATACACGTAAATATGCAAAATAACCTGGCATATCGATATATATCAAGGGCAGATTATTATGACACATAACACGTGGATTTTTAAATTATAACTCTCGTGGTAATGAAATATGAATTTTCAACTCCAACTGGTACATTTCAAAACAGCACCAACATCACATAACCTGTATGTAAAGTATTAAGGCAATGTCATTGACGCAAATTAAATACCATCTGCGTAATCAAAACAAAAACAAGAGTGGTTGCACCCCTCCCCCTATCAAATCGACGTATAACATCCCTATTCTTCGTGTACATCATTTGTCATAAATCTCTTCAAATAGATAGAAATATTCTTACCAAAAATAGGAATCATAAATTAGGTCCTTTACTTGACTAGTTTGGTTAAAAATTGATTGAAAATATGTGTAAATTCTGTTCCTACCTCACTGTACCCTCCCACCCTCCAGAGCTAGGATGCTATTTGTAAGAGATATTTTGATTGGTTACCTGAGACTATGGTAGCCAATCAAACGAGGTTTTCTAGAATTGATGATGACGTTGTGTTATTTCCGGTCAACGGCTCCTCCTCTTCCGGCTTGAACTTTCAGGAAGTTGGAAAGGTTTAAAGTACGAATCTGAAAGCATCAAATGAATTGAAGTTTCCCCTCCTGTGAATCTTTAAGAAAAATGGCCGAGTCACCAGAAGATTTGAAGAAGACTTTGTCAGGTATGTGTGAGATATAACGGATTTTGACCTAACTTTCATTTGGTTTCTACTTTATTGAATATTTCGACTCCTAACTTTATTCCACATTTTACTTCCGGGTTTGTGATTTTATTTTGGTTGAAGAAAATTGACAATTTTTCACTATTCACGCCATGAAGATCGGTGTTTTTCTTGTCATCCTGTCCTTTGGATGTTTCGGAATGTTGAAATAGAGACACCTTTGCTGTTAGGGCGCAGTGTCTGAAGAAAAATATCTGAAAGAAATTAGAAATGGACCAGGAAGTTAGTATGATATTTTTTGTTAGAAATTGGGAGGCGAGAAAGTGGTGGACTGGGAAAATTACACTGTGAGGGAGAGAAACAAGTAGGTTGTCCGAGAAAAAAAAAACATGAATGGCTGGAGATTCACAAAACACTTGCCTGGACAATGGCATGAATAAAGTTTCAAACGTGAATGTAATAATTACAATGCAATAATATGGCTCATCAGCCGATAGTATTACGACACAACCTGTACTTTTATCACAATACTTATGATCTAAAACTATCTTTGCAGAGGTGGAGCAATTTCTGGAAGGGTTGGGCAAGGAGAAATTGGGTAAGGATGCAAAGAAGAAGAGAGAAGACATCTTGAACAAACTGAAAGAGAAACTTCAGGAGAAAGGCAGTGATGAAGACTCAGGTAGGTTTCTGTGGCAGGCAGGAATATCTGAAGGTGTTCTTGTGGTCAGGGTCATTGACTAATAGAACCTGAAGGTTCTGGGTTCAAATCCCTAGCAGACTAGTGTTATGCTCTTAGGAAAGACACTTTACACCTTTTTCCTTACTTGGCTCAGTGAAAATGCATCTACCTGGTTTTGGTTAGAAATATCCTCCTAGGTGGGAGCTGAAGCTAAAGTTCCTGTTTTGGAGGAGAGCCGAATATCTGCAGAAATGGTTATTAAAAAATATGGACAATAGTTTTTTGGCAAAGTTATCACAGAAGAATTTCAATTGAAGAACAAATTTGACTATCTAGAACACCATTATATTGCATTTGGTTGATGTTTGCCAGTAAACTATATTTCATGTTTATGGACTGGAAATACCATCACCCCCTCAACTCCAATCTTCTTCTTCTTCATCATCCTAGTGCCAAACCTTATTAAGTTGAGGGCTCAACTTAATGAGGGCTCAATCTTACCAGCAAACCTGAATATGACGGTGGTGATGCACAACAAAAAGCTGCAATACACAACATTGCCTCTAGGAGGCATGCCTGTACCACAAGAGTACAAGAGTGATTTATTGTTCACTGTTCAGCATTGTATTGTGAGTTATTAATGAAAAAGAATACAGCATTCAATGTGTCTTCCTTTTGAAGAAAAAAATTGATCATCCAAAATTCTCCCATTAATTTAGGAGATGTTTATGAGCAGACCCAAGAAGAGGAAACTTACGAGGATGTCAATACTCTGAAGGGAGACAGGAGTCAGTCAGTCTCATCACTCACAGAAGCACCATATGGAGATGGTGAGTGTCAAAACTTATTTAGGACACAGCATTAGGAGTCATTTTGTTTGTTCAATACTATCAGACAGCTGTGCTTGGATGATGGACATTAAACCAATATGCAAGTCTTTGACAGAAGAGTACATTAAAGTCTCTTTTGATATGTGATGACAGCCTGTTTTATTTTCCAGTGGATGACACAATCCCAATAATACCAGCACCAAACCTCCTTGAACCTGATTTTGCTGCTTACATGGAGAAAAAAAGGAAAGGTGTGTTTGTCTTATCTTATCTAATCTAATCTAAATACTTACAGTAACTTCAGATCTTATCTAAAATGCCAAAAAAATGAAGGTTTAAGAACCTTTAATTCAATTGTATACTAGTACCAGGTAACTACAACAATGTAAAATATATATATTCTTTATAAGAAAAATTTATTTTCCTCCTCATACAGAGGGACCACTGAAGCTGTCTGCCTGGCAACGTCGCTGGGTGGTCATTAAAGACAACATCATGTTCTACTATGAGAAGCACACAGACAAGAAACAGAGAGGTAACATTTTTTTTTATTTCACTGTGACTAAATTCCTTATCTTTCACGCAGTGTTCTAGCCAGCTTGAAATTTGTTTGTCATTTCAATTTTGTTTGACATAACATCGTGTCAAGCATCAAAGGTGGTGCGACAATCCTAGTTGGATCTGGGGACATTAAAATTTTGAAATCTTGACCCTCTGAAATGCTGTTTCTTGCATTTTGAGATGCAAAGTTTGCTGGTAGACTAAGCTTAGTTTATTAACGTCTCTTTCTTTGACTTTACATAATGATTTTTGTCTGTAAAAGATGGCAGATTGGGCAAAATTTTTGGCTGTCATAAGCATAAAAAATCTGTCAAATGACAGAAATATGAACACTGGCTGGAAAATTGCTTCCATGGATACTGTAATTCCTGATTTTTAAACTATTTTCATGGTCACTTCTGTACCATGAACCTATCATTACCATTATAAATCATATGTCTTTCGCCCCATCCCTGCACACAGTGAAAATTAAGATCTGTGAACATGTCTATTTTCCTCAGACTTACTGTGAAATTTTGCTACCATGATGAAGACAAAGTGAATTATATTAAACAAAAGCTCTCTCTGTCGCCTAGAGTCATGGTGTTCAGAGATCTCAATTTTCCTACATTATTCTTTACAGGAGCTGTTCGTTTAGAGGGTTATGAAATCAAGAAAGCTGATGACCTTGACTCAGCCCCCAAGGTGGACCGAAAGAAGAAGGACCTTTACTTCCAACTGGTCAAGACAGGCCAAAGAGTGTATCAGGTCAGCCAATTGGGCAAATTGTCATCCCACTTGTTTTGCTTCACTGATAACTTCTAAAACAGTTAAAGGCATCCAATGCAACTTCAGGGCAGTAATACAAAAATATTCGGGAGGAGGATATTTGAATGATATTAATATTTAACACTGCACATTTCTGTCATCATTTTATAAATAAACTATTTGAAATTGCTGCAAAGAAGCTATGTGAGAAACTCCTAGTTTATTTTTTGGTACATGTACAAGTACCACCAATAAATAGCTAGAATCAGCATACCATATGAAACCAAAAAAAAAAACGTTTTCTGTCAGCAACATCTCATTTTTGCCATTTTTTCTGGGATAGAGGTGATTCAACTTGCCTGGGTACTACATTTAAAAAATGACCAGAAAATTGAGTTTGAAAAGCCAGTTTTACTGCCCTGATATTGCTTTGGGTGCCTTTAACCATGTGTGCACTTAAAACCCATATTTTTACAAGTACATTAGAAATGTTTCAAGTTAGTTCTTTCATTTGTGGACAGGGTTCTAAGAAGGATCAGAAGAGTCGAGGAGACGAAGAGATTCTGAAAGTAACCAAAATTTATTCCAAATACCTGTATGCTTCTGAAATACATTGCTATGGCTGTTTTTCCTTGGTGTCCTTCCAATCATCAACATTGCATCAATCAGTCTATATGAATATGTGCAATACTTATAAAAAAAGAAGTTGTAAACATATGCCATACTCTCAAATATAAATTGCTATTCTAGTTTATAGAATAACTAGTTTACAATTCAAAATGGTGTTTTCTTTAGAATCTCTAGAATCCTTGAAATTTGCCAATTTGCTAGAATAGTAATTATTTTGAGGTGTAATCAATAAATAGTACAAAGCAATGTTTAGAAGCTGTTGATGGTCCACCTCACCCCATAGCCTATTGTGCACCACACTCTCTTCTCTTTCACTCTATTCTTTAAAAAAATCAGAGAAACAACACATGAAAATACATGTAATGTAGTACATCATGTAATAATACAGTCAAGCCTGTACCAGTAGCCACCTCTACATAAGAACCACCTGGTCAATGTGACCACTTTTTGTTGGCCCCTTATATAGATAATTTTTCCACTAGACACAAGCATGAAGAATCCTGTCTATAGTTAATACTATTAGTAACCACCTGTCCGCATAGACCAGATTTTGTTGGTCCCCTGAGTGGTCTTCTTTAGCAGGTTTGACAGTACATGTAATTCTAGTACTTAAAATGGTACTGTTTGTGATGTCTGGATTTCTTACTCCTAGAAATGTGATGTGCTTATTTTCCTGTTATTTTTTTTTTTATCATTTACAGTTCATTGCCTTAAATCAGGAGGACCTGAAATTTATGGTCCACACCATCCACAAGATCACCCCTCCTACAAGCAAACCTCAAGACATGGAAACAGATGAAGTCTATGAAGATGCTACGTCGGCCAGGGCCGAGGAAGAGAATCCTTATGAGCAAACAGATACGAAGATGCAAGACCTAAGACGGAAGAAATTATCGAAGAAGACGTGTATGACGACACCATGTCACCTGAAGATGTTTACGATGATACTCTCTCCCCAAAGGAGGCGGCCGCTCCAAAACCAGTCGAAACAAAACCAGAAGAAGAAAATCCTGATGATGATGATGTCTATGAGGACACCATGTCTGCCAGTCAAGACCAAACCCCTGCACTGCCACCAAGACCAGCAGAAACCCCACATAACAAACCAACGCCAGGGAAGAGGGACCTCCCCCCACCCCCTCCAGATCCAGTAGAGGATAGTCCCTCCAACGAGCAGCCTCCTGCATCGAGGCGAGAGCTCCCCCCTCCTCCTGACAATGGTAGCTCCTCAGGAGACAAGCCTCCGGTACTTCCCAAGCGGGAGCTGCCCCCGCCCCCCTCGGGAGACAGCCCCCTTCCCTCTCCCGCGAGGAGAGAGCTACCCTCACCACCATCGCAGAACCACGCTCCGCCAATACTACCCAAGAAGCAACACGTCATTACGGTGCCTCCGCCTGAAAACGACCTCCCCAACATGTACATGGCATTGTGGGATTGTAGCGCCGACACGGTCCAAGACCTGGCGTTCAAACGGGGCGACCTGATCCAAGTCGTGAGCCGCGAGTACGAGTCCTTCAGCTGGTGGATTGGGTTTCTGGATGGCAAAGTTGGGCTGGTGCCCAAGGACTATCTCATGCAGGCATACGAATTGTAATCTGTATGGAAATAAGTCGTCGTATCAGTACTGCCCAAGAGGGTGACTTGCAGTCAACCAGCCATTGCAATATTTTATTACTCAGAATCAATGAAATATACTTACCGGTATAATATGTTGAGAAATGTGGGAAAAAGGGAGACAAATTAGACAAGACAGATCCTGGCTATCCATCAAAATATTAAAGCAATATGATGGCCTACTGTGGGAGTTTTTAAAAGCATATTTTAACACTATCTATATAGTATTACCTGATATGGTCTTGGTTGAAATTAACTTGAGGATCAAGCATATAAATATAGTGTTATTGCTATACCTACTTTATCACTAATAGTGTAACAGTGTAACAGTGCTAACTGACCATGCTAAATGGTCGTGCGACCTTTTAGTGTAGTGGTTAGCGTTGGTGACCGCCAAGCGGACAACTCGGGTTCGATTCCTGGTTGTGACCTGCTCGCCCCTTTCGGTTTCTACAGTGGCGCCCAACGTGGGGCTCGAACCCACGACCCTGGGATTAAGAGTCCCATGCTCTACCGACTGAGCTAGCCGGGCTGTGACCTGCTCGCCCCTTTCGGTTTCTACAATAGGAACACTCTATTTTGAAATTCAGTATTAACATCTGTCTATATATATGTGTTGCAATTTCCTCTTATGTAAAGTGCATTTTGTATTAAATGTCACAATTTGGTAGGTCCAGATTGCTAGCCTGGAATCCATCTGTGAATGCTTCACATGATTCCAGGCTACCAGATTTCAATGTTATTTCAGTATTCCTAAAGCACTACAAAATCATATAGTGACAATTAGTAATATACAACATGTATTTAGTCCATCTGATAGAAAAGATAGTATATAGTAACTGTTGTAAATGTTTGGATACAACATCACAGAGATGATCGATCATAGATTATGAATCTGTAGGATGCAGATAATATTAAAGATTATTGCAAACTCTAATCTTTTCTATAGGTGGGACAAGTCATAACAAAGTGAAATTCATGTTCGATACTCTCATTACATGTGGGACACAGTCTCTGAGTGGCTGGTGTGTTGTGGTGTCGACCTTTTTCAATTTGAAGACAATGCGTGCTGATTCTCAATTTTGTTGCGAACGATTTATTATGAATTGATGTGAGATAATCTTCCATACCAAAATGCTTTTTGATTTTAGAATATGTAACATGAAGTTTACTAGTGTTTCTAAGTTGTTCTCTCCACCAAAGCGGCCAGAGTGGTTAACTATATTCGCGAGCCGTTGCGAAGCCGCATTGCACTCAAAGCAACTTCTCTGTAAATGTTACTGAAAACGCCGGTGTGGTACCTAAAACAAACTCCGGTATGATACCAGTTTCGAAAACTTTAAAAAAATATATAATTCAAGAGAGACGCCAATATTTCTAACCCTTGATAAATATATTCTCAAACGAGAAATTGTAAAAAAATCCGAAAAACAACAAAATTTGTTAGAAATTATCTTTAGTAATCTTCCACTGGCCGTATGACGTCATTTTACCAACCACGCGCGCGATTTTTCAACTTCTACGACGAGGATTTGGACGCTCTGTTTTAAAATGTTTAAAAAACATTATTTTTGAGATTTTTGTGTCTATTTTTCGTCAGAATATGCAGTGCCGGTCTTGTTCAACCGGCAGGATGAAAAATTACGGGGCATTTTACGGTAATTTTACCGAAAAGACGACAAAAGTGCAGGCAAGAAGCGACAACTGTGCAGCCGAGTCGGGTTTGACGTGTGTGACGTAAGTAAGATAATAAATTTGTTGAGCAATTTTCTGCTATTTCTGGGCGAAGTTTTTAGCGTAAAAGTACCTCTAATTTGTTCACAACAGATTTGGACAACTGTGTCGTACGTTTATCCTTAAATTCTGTGGTAATTTTCTGTCCTTTGGGGTATTTTTCATAATTTGTAGGAAAACCACGGCGGACATTTGGAAATGCCCTCTGTTGTTGTTTACATTTGACGCAGTTTGAGTTCCTCTCGTTTGACGATATGAATTTACCTGAAGTTTAGTTATTTTGCTCAGAGTACTCGAGAATACGTTCTTCGTGCCTTAAGTACTGAATACTGAGGAAATGTTATGTGATTTTGGTACTATTTGACGCGATATTAAATATGTGAAAAAGTGGCCAAGTAGGACGTCATAATGATTAAATGAATCTCGGTGACCAGGTGTTGGTGGGTAACATGGCGCATGTGCAAACACTTTATATGCAGGAATTTAGTGTATTTTCAAACGAACATCTCTAGTATCAAGCTAGGAGGTAAACCTGAAATACTTCAAACAGCTTTATCTTTAGATGCTGTTCAAATTTCCTTTGTTTCGACAGGTTTTGAACAGCAAAATGACGGACATTTTTGAAGGAGATTCCCAGATGAGAGATTATTTAGCACCACTTTCTCCCAGCCTTACACTTGGTGGGCATGGCTATTTGTTATAGTAACGTTAACCATTTTGTGCAGCCATTCTTATCTTTTGCCTTTATAAGTCAGTTAAATGTTTTGGAGCCACCATTTACACTAGCCTAGATGATCATTACATGGAAAGATATTGGTAATCCTGTTATCAAATGTCTCTTGTCTCAGATTGATGTGTTAAAATATCAATATAAGTTGATATGTTGTAGGGATTTGTTACGAAAATGATTCAATGAATTCTTTCTCAGACGGTCTGAGAAAGAATTCATTGAATCATTTTCGTAACAAAAATCCCTACAACATATCAACTTTATATTGATATTTCAACACTTGTGGCAAAACATGTATAAAGCATGGTCTGAGTCAGACCATGCTTTATACATGTTTGCCACAAGTTTCTAAATACTAAACACCATCAACACACAAACACACCTGTTCTTGGTGCTGAACACATCACCATACAAACACACCTGTCCTTGGTACTGAACACCATCCACAGGTAAACCCACCTCTCCTTAGTGCTGAAAATTATGCGCAAAAATACCTGTTCCTGGTGCTGAATACCATTAACACATAGGTAAAACCACCTGTCCTTGGTGCTGAACACCATCCACCCACACACCCACAAACATAAATGTTCCTGGTGCTGAACACCATCCACACACAGATAAACACACCTGTCCCTTGTGCTTAACACAATCCATACACAAACGTACCTGTCTCTGGTGCTAAAAACCATCTACACACAGGTAAACACACCTGTCCTTGGTGCTGAACACCATCCACACAAAGATAAACACACCTGTCCTTGGTGTTGATTGCTGAACACCATACACATACAAACATATCTGTCCCTGGTTCTGAACACCATCCACACACAGGTAAACGCACATCCTTGGTGCTGAACACCATCCACACACAAACACAACTGTCCCCGGTGCTGAAAATACACAATTTTGTAGGCATCCAAAGACAAACAATACCCTTTCATTTTTCTTGTAGCACAGTGAAGCCAAGTGGAGAGAAGACATACTGTACCGCATATGCCAGGAGGTTTTGGTAGACCATTTCTTACTCATTTAAGAAAATTTTGTAAGCTTTCTTTTACCCATAGCACATCATGAAGAGATGCCTAGATTGTGTATAAATGCATTGCTGTAAATTAATTTATTAAGTTTGTTTAAGTTTGAAAGAAATTCTATAGTACAGTATTAATACAAAGGAAACAAATATTCCTAGCACCATGATTTTGTGATGGTGGCTAGAGTTGGTAGCTTTTTGTGAGGTCGCCATGGAAATAAAATCACCAAAATCATTTCATGATTTACAGTATTTATATTGGCTAGAACATGTAGTAAAAAGTCTTGGTGTAGTTATACC
>NW_017803965.1:706911-708320 GCF_001625305.1 Branchiostoma belcheri | reverse complement strand
AACCAAACCACTGCATTAAAAGATTGAAAAACTGTAACAACTAGGAAGAAAAGGACTTTCCTCAACTGTTGGGAGCAAAATATGAGCATTTTTTAGATGATTCAGAACCAGATTTTTTTTTTTTTTTGCAAATCAGAAAAAAATGAAGAGGCGAATCCGAGAACCAACAAATTAAATTGGTGTGGCCTCAGTAGCAAAAGGTTGAGAGAAAGGTTAGTATTACACAGGTGAGCAATGTTCTTAAGCTTTATTAAAGAGGACAATGCAGAAAATGATGGTTTACAACTAGTTTATGTGACCTTTCTGTGAGCATAAAGAATACATCCATTGAGAAGTGATATTCTTCACCCTGCAGCATAAGGTTCACAGAAAGGGTAGTAGGAGGGCAATGGTCTCTATGATTTGTTCTTACTGTGATGCCAATGCAGTAAATGGTGGATTTAAACTAGTTTAGGTGAACTTTCTATTAGTGTGAAAAATGCCTCTATTCAGAAGTGATATTGCTCATCCGGTGTGTAAGGTTCAGGAAAAGGTTAGTAGGAGGGCAATGGTTTTTACTATATAAGAGTTAAACCATATCTCATATGACTGTTTAGGCCACACCGATTTAATTTTATGGATGACATCCTATGAAGACCCCCAAACTAGTGCGCGCGGGCGAAAAAAATAAAAATCCGGCCAAAAATAAAAATTGCTACAAAACCACAGGAATACAAACCTGGTATTGTGAATTTGGCGCATTACATAGCGACGTATGTATACGACAGGCCGACACATGCTGGATTTTTGCGGAATATATGAATCGACACTGCTGTACGTATGTACTGAGTTCTTGAGTCTCGGAGCTTCGGTAGCCTGGCTGCCGTCAACCAGAGTTATCACCACCATGCACTACCCAGGCCTAAAGCCAGGCCAGAGCCTCGGAATACGTGATCTTTTTTTTTTTGAGATCGGGCGAAAATCAATGCGCGCGCGGATGTCATCCATAAAATTAAATCGGTCTGGCCTTATTTTGTTTCATTGTCAAAAAACTAAATTAGAATCCACAAAATTAAGATATAACTGACCAGATGGGGTGTCCTAATAAAGGCTTCAAATACAGATACAGTGTAGCTGCAACATTGCAAGCTGTCAAAAATTTTACCTGCAATTCGAGAAATGTCACTTATGTTCAACTTTTAGATCCCAACAGCCTTTGGATAAAACAGCAAGCTATTACAACCTTCCTTTACCAAGAATCTTTAAAAGGGAAAGTGACTTATTATGCTGTAGTGCAGGTCTGATGAGAGGTTGAAAGGCGTGTGTCCTCGGGCGATATCCGACGTACCTTGTATAAAACATGATGAAAACCAAGCTGATCACAGATTCACAAACTGTACAACATGGTTCAGGCATGTACTCTGCAATCC
>NW_017803965.1:694485-706891 GCF_001625305.1 Branchiostoma belcheri | reverse complement strand
ATCATTGCTTCATAACTTTATTGCATGCAAAATTGTCCTGTTGACTGCCATTTGTGTCACATGATTATTTTTGCAACCTAAACCTCATATTAGCTTTCAACAGTCACTGCTGCTGAAGCGTTGTTATGATATTATAGTAGATCCAGGACAGAAAATTTGTGAAATTCAAAACAAACAAAAAATTATATGTTTTAGGTGTCCTAGTACAGGGACAAGTGAGAAGTACGTTACAATTTACAATGTTACAAGTTACAATGTATGACTTTTTAATTATTTTTACATGTTTGACTGATATATGCTTGTATATGGGGCAGCAAATGCAACTATTGCGCCTTCGTGAAAGTATGCCAAAAAGAAGACAACTTCAAAGATGAACCAGAGAGTTTCTCTCTATACATAATGTAATAGCATCTAATCAAATCTTATTCTCAATTTACATGGTACACATAATGATAAAATGTCTGCTATGATGTATGCAATTGCAACTGATTGCTGTTTTTGGCTTGTATGATCAAGTTTGAACAATAGATGGTATCCCAGTACAGGAGCCATATAGAACGTCACATAGAACAGCACCTAAAACCCCAGTACAGGGGGCAGGAAAAGACAACATGGCCTGAGAGTGTGTTTTCTATGCTCCAGTATAGGGGCAAGAGGCCGACAGTTACATTGATAAAAATATTTAATTGATATAACTAAATATAATTAATATGCACACATGTCGTCTGAGGTAACAGGTGCAGTAACCTGCTGTGCATTTGGATATCAGTGAGTGCCCAGAAATACGTGGTGCTCCAAAACTGGTCAGACGGTAGGCTGTTGTTAGCATCTGTGCGCTATCCCCTGTCGTGAGTGTGAGAGCCCGCGGGAGATCATGTCCTCGTACTGGCTTGGTGGATCGTGCGATCGTACGGAACGATGAGGGTGAAACTTCCACATGCAGGGTGACTTCGGGTCAGGCATTCCAGGGACCGGGCAGGGTGGCCAAGCCCACGGCTTGGAGTGGCGTTTAATGGTCGCACCACCTATGATCATAGTGCCGCATACCTGGATCATACACCCAAATCGTTCATTTTGCCAGTCAATGGACATCGCTGTCCCGTGTTCGCATCAACCGCCTGCGGGTTGATTCCGGACTCATCGCGCCGGGAGCAGAATGATCACGGAAAGCCAGGCAGTCCTGTGCTGGGTACCGCCAGTGGCGAGGCGGTACCGGGGGCTGTTTTGCTGGTTGCGGGTAGTCACCTGTATGTCCCTGAAGTGGATCTGGCTACACTCTTAAAGGTCCTGTACTCACTGGTACACTCTATTAAAAAGAATAATGATATTATTGACAATTGAATTTCTCACGACCTCACGGTGCCATGAGTACTGGGATACTGGGAGTGTGTTAGAGTCGGATTGCACCCGGACATGGGGCATTGGTAACAAATAACCTCCTTTGCCTGTTGGTGGCTACGAAGGTGGCGTTCCCACCGAGCGGCTTCGGCTGCTCAACCGGGGGCGTACGCTGACTGCCCGTTGCATTACTGTCGGTCACTCAGGCATTCGAGCGGCAGTACCGAGCAATCGGTATGGGAGTGACCAGGGAACCCTTTCCTGTTCGAAGGAGTGGCGAAGACCATTGCGAACGCTTAAGCATGCTCCGAGGAAGGGGTACCCTCTGGGTTAGCGTGTGGCACCTGAGTGGATGAGGCCGTGGTGGGAGGAGGCCGATTCCCTGGTTGCCGTTCCGGGGTGCTGTGTAGCCAAATCGACAGGGGCTCTGGCGCACAGTCGGCATAGACACTTAGCTTTAGCTGTAGATCGTGAGGTCGTTACATCATCTGCACTATAATGTTGTGCAAAGTAGGGCTTGGCTGTTAGTCCTGTGGTGGTGCGGAGTAGCCGTGGTGGAGCGAAACCACTGCCACTGTGATTCCCAGCCGCACAGCAGACAAACTGCACTTTAACACCTCAGACTGACATACAGACATCAACCTAAGTTTGGATTAAGTAGAAAATGATTGATGGCTACCAACTTATAAAAGACAGATATCGCCGTAGTTCTATCCAGGTAATGTACATAAAAGACAGATATCGCCGTATTTCTATCCAGGTTGTACATAAAAGACAGATACCGCCATATTTTTATCCATGTTGTACATAAAAGACAGATATCGCCGTAGTTCTATCCAGGATGTACATAAAAGACAGATATCGCAGTAGCTTATAGCATCTTATACAAGACAGATATCGCCGTAGGCTATCATGTGCATTATAACTAGAACCTATCATGTGCTATAAAAATCAATTAATTAAACAGGTTGATGTCTGCTTAAGCTAATAGATTAGGTACCCAGTATAGGGGCCAATGAGCCTACAGAATGATTGGCAGTATGTTGCCAAGTATTATAGCATCCCAGTACAGGGATGCAATAACCATTTCACTGTGCACTCCAGTATAGGGGGCACCAAACCAGACAATGTGAATGTGATATGTATGATGACAATAATTATTATTGCCTCACTTTTTTGTTTTTGCATCACCATCACTGGTTGCGCCAGGTCATTGACCCCCTGGTCTGTGATTACACCCAGGGAGGGACATTGTCCAGTATTGTAAAAATTTAAGTAGAGGTGATTTTAGATGTTCAAGTATGCAGCAGAAAGTACAAGACAACTTCAAGGCTGAGCGAGAGGATGCAGATATATTTTTCCATCTGAACAGATTCTTATTGCTAATGTGCAAGATTCATCGCAGTGGCAACAGTCTGTATCTGAATGGGGGCCCGCAAGCCCTTTTCCGTAGAGCGTAATCAGCCGTTTTAATTCTACGTAGAGCGTAGATGGACCGCTCTAATATTTTTGCGTAGAGCATATTCGGCGTTTTAATTCTACGTAATGCGTTGTGGCCACTTGGAATTTATCGTAAAGCGTAATCGAGAGGTTCCGAATTCATCGCAGAGCGTTGTCGGGATCCCCCCCTGCAGGCCCTCCTGTATCTGTATAGCCGGTATAACTGCCTTTCAGCGTAACACACCAGCTTCGCAGGCACGCGGCGCGGCGGCAGCTGACTACTAGTATATTACACCGATCGACTTGTTACACCTAACCCTTGAACTTCTAGGTCTAGACTTTGTTTAAAGCTATCTCTATCTTTAAAGCTAAGTCTAGTGATACACTGAATGCCTCTCAGCAGTGGTGACTGAAAATGACCTCAAATTGTAAAAAAATTGTGAATTTCTTACAATAAATTGGCACAAAATGGCAGCAAACCCACAGACTGCTGTAAATTGTACTGACAGAGGCTGATATTGTTCATTTGCTTGTAATAACCACAACTTATTCTTTTCAGTCAAGATGTCTCAGGTCCTGTACTATCATATTATGATAATGTTCATTTGATATCTGAGAGTTTCTGCAGAACAAAATGTTCTGTAGCTGTGTTTGTATTTAATAAAATTGATTGTACACTTCTGTTTGGCCATTCATTTAATCCATGATTTTAGTAGATTGATACAAAAGACTTTCTTACAATTCTCTCTAGCTCCGTAGGGCACTGTGTGCAGCTTTGGATTCGAACCATCAACCTAAGTAGACTAATCCAAAATGCCTTCCTTGTAATTCTCACAGACTGTGTGCAGCTTCTCTGGATTCAAACCTGATCAACCTCTAGCTAAGAATGATCCAAAATGCTTAATTCCTTACAATTCTGACTTAGACTGTGTGCAGCTTTGGATTCGAACAATCAACCTCTAGTAGAATATTGGATCCTTACATTTCAATTCTCACTCAGGGCACTGTGTGCAACACTACGGATTCAGACCATCAACCTCTAGTAGACTGATTAACAAATGCTTTCCTCACTATTCTGATTTAGGGCACTGTGTGCAGCTTCTTTAGATTTGAACCATCAACCTTTAAGTAGAATGATCTTAATGCTTTCCTTACAATCCTGACTTTGGGCACTGTGCGCATTTTCTTCCGATTCAAACCATCAATGATGGTAACCTCTAGTAAATGATCAAAAATGCTTTCTTGACAATTCTGACTTACGTAGGGCATTGCATGCAGCTTATCTTTGGATGCAGACCATCAACCTCTAGTAGAATTCATAATCCAAAATGCTTTCCTTACAGATCTCACATGGGGCAATCACAGTGTGCAGATTCTGTGGATTCAAACCATCAACCTCTAGTAGAAAGATATCCAAAATGCTTTCCTAATACCATTCTGACGTAGGGCACTGTTTGCAGCTTCTTTGGATTCAAGCCATCAACCTCTAGAATTTATAATCCAAAATGCCTGATTGTTTTGTTTTTCAGCTTTTGAAGCAACAATCTTGTGAAAACTTAGTTAAGATAAAGTGCAAGTAATTTGTGCAGTCTGTGGGTTCAGGACACTTCAGGTTTTCCACATATTCTATTTCCTTACCCCCACCCCCTTACTAACCAGCTACCAGGACAGTGATGCAAGTATCAGGAATGGTTGGTATGGGTATGGAGCACAGGGCTGGACATGGTACTTTGTATTTCTTGATATGCTTAAAAATGCCTTTTCTTGGTAAGGATCACTGAGGATTTTAATACGTTGACTTTATGACAATTTTTACATCTCTTGTAAAGGGTAGTCAAGCGCAATGTTTTCTAGCAATTTATTCTCGTACTATTTTAATGTAGATCAAATCGTTTTCGTGTCTCATTAGTTGCCCTTAAGTACAGGGGAGACCAGTCTAGATCAGTATAGTGTTTATAGTACCAGTGGTTTATGTTTTTGTACCATGTCCAGTTACCTTGTGCAACATGGTAAGTAAAACCGAAGACTGCGGCAGCAAGACAGGTGGTCCCAGGACAGGTGAAACAGGTGGTCCCAGGACAGGTGTCTCCGACTACAAGGTGGCTTGATGGAGGGCGGAGGTCATCAGCAGTCATCAAGGTCAGGGTTCGAACCTGAACCCCTTGGCCTGTGTGTCTGTGTCATTCATTGATTAGTTAGATTTAGATATAGGCAGGGCCAAAAAAGGACAATTCCATTAGATAGCATAGGAGGTTGGCATCAAACTTTCTTGAAACTTGGATTAAAAAGTTCTAAACTGATTTGAAAAATTCCCCCCGACCCCAAATATTGCCTTAAAACTTAATTTGATACACAAGTTCTAACCAGAAAATTGCACCTCCCTACCAAATATTGCCTTAAACCTGTTTCTTGAAACGTTGATAAAAGGTTCAAAGCTGATTTTTAAAAAAATTCCCGCAAATCTTGCCTTAAAACACCTGCTCCTTTTAGAGTCCTTTATCATTAATAATAAGTGTCAACCAAATATTGCCTTAAACCTATATCTTAAAACTTAAAAAAACTTCCCCACCCCAAATATTGCCTTAACCTTAACACTCCTTTCCCTGATAAGTTCTTAGCAAAAAATTGCCCCTCCCATCCAAGTATTGCCTTATACCTCCAGTTTATGGAGACACTTAGGAAGAAAAGTTATAATCAAATAATTCCCCCGTAAACATCACCTTGTATCTTCCATATCTCGACTCTTAAGGGTTCTAAGAAATGTTGCCCCCTTAAATATCGCCTTAAAACTTTCATATCTTAACTGTGATAACCCTCCTTAATTATTGCCTTAACACTTCCATATCTTGACTATGATAGCTTCTAAGTAGATATTTTCCCCTCAAATATCGCCTTAAAACTCCGTGTCTAGACTGATAATTTCCGAGAAGTCCCCCCTTAAATGTCGCCTTAAATTAAAACCTTTTCCCGACTATGATAGGTTCTAACCAGATAATTCCCCCCTTAAGTATTGTCTTAAAATTTCTTTTCCTTGAAACGCTGATAGAGATGCTCTAAGCAGATAATAGCCAACTCCCTTATATGGGCTTCGAACCACTGTTCCTTGAAACTCTTCTTTGAAAAGGTCTAAACAGATAATGGCCCCAAACATTGCGTTAAAGTCTTGAATCCTTAATACTTTTCTTTAAATGCTCTAAAATAAATATCCCTCTGCCAAATATTGCCTGTAAACACCTGAGACTTCATGATGGTAAAGATAACCCCATACCCATAAACATTGCCTTAACACGTAAAGCCGACGGTCTAACAGCGCCACCTATCGTTATTAATCAGAATTGCAACGTACTTCTAGGCTCGTACTTTAGTATGTAAGGTAGAAGTGCACAGTGCTTGCCGCTCGTATGCGGCCTTTCTCGGCTTTTTCTTCCCAAAATTAACGGCAAATATTTCCTTAGGCCTGTTCCTTGAAATTTTGATTTAGAGGTTCTAATCTGATTAAATAAACTCCACCAACCCCAATTATTGCCTTAACCTTAACACTCCTTTCTCTGAGAAGCAAGGTCTCAGCAGAAAATTGCCCCTCCCATCCAAGTATTGCCTTATACCTCCAGTTTATGGAGACACTTAGGAAGAAAAGTTATAATCTGATAATTCCCCCTTAAACATCACCTTGTATCTTCCATATCTCGACTCTTAAGGGTTCTAAGAAATTGCCCCCTTAAATATCGCCTTAAAACTTTCGTATCTTAACTGTGATAACCCTCCTTAATTATTGCCTTAACACTTCCATATCTTGACTATGATAGCTTCTAAGTAGATATTTTGCCCTTAAATATCGCCTTAAAACTCCGTGTCTAGACTGATAATTTCCGAGAAGTCCCCCCTTAAATGTCGCCTTAAATTAAAACCTTTTCCCGACTATGATAGGTTCTAACCAGATAATTCCCCCCTTAAATATTGCCTTAAAATTTCTTTCCCTTGAAACGCTGATAGAGATACTCTAAGCAGATAATAGCAAACTCCCTTATATGGGCTTCGAACCCCTGTTCCTTGAAACTCTTCTTTTAAAAGTTCTAAACAGATAATGGCCCCAAACATTGCGTTAAAGTCTTGAATCCTTAGCTCTAAAATAAATGTCCCTCTGCCAAATATTGCCTGTAAACACCTGAGACTTCCTGATGGTAAAGATAACCCCATACCCATAAACATTGCCTTAACACGGAAATCCGACGGTCTCACAGCGCCACCTACCGTTATTAATCAGAATTGCAACATGTACTTAACAGGCTCGTACTTCAGTATGTAAGGTAGAAGTGCACAGTGCTTGCCGCTCGTATGCGGCCTTTCTCGGCTTTTTCTTCCTAGAATTAACGGCAAATATTTCCTTAGGCCTGTTCCTTGAAATTTTGATTCAAAGGTTCTAATCTGATTTTAAAAAACTCCCCCAACCCCAAATATTGCCTTAAGACTCCTTTCTCTGAGAAGCAAGGTCTTAGCAAAAAATTGCCCCTCCCATCCAAGTATTGCCTTATACCTCCAGTTTATGGAGACACTTAGGAAGAAAAGTTATAATCAAATAATTCCCCCGTAAACATCACCTTGTATCTTCCATATCTCGACTCTTACGGGTTCTAAGAAATGTTGCCCCCTTAAATATCGCCTTAAAACTTTTATATCTTAGCTGTGATAACCCTCCTTAAATATTGCCTTAATACTATAATATCTTGACTATGGTTCTAAGTAGAATATGGCCCCGAAACATTGCGTTAAAGTCTTGAATCCTTAATACTTTTCTTTAAAAAGCTCTAAAATAAATGTCCCTCCGCCACCAAATATTGCCTGAAAACACCTGAGACTTCCTGATGGTAAAGGTAACCCCTTTATACCCATAAGCATTGCCTTTAACACGGTATACTATACAAGGTACAGTGCATGTCCGCCGTACGTATCAGGCATTTTCGGCAGTTTTCTTCCTAAAATAAACGGATTGTGATTATTAAGACACTCCCAGTAAGTATGTGGTTGATTTGCATATGAAACTGCTGTTAAAAGAATATTTATTTATCAGAATATCCCTTCTCAGAGTCCGCCTTTTACAACTAGATTCAACAGTCTCCAGTTCAGCCAACAGGTGGTCATCCGACCGTCTCACAGCGCCACCTAGCAGTATTAATCAGAACTGCAACACGTACTTAGTATACAAGGTAGAGGTGTACACTACTTGCAGCTTGTATGTGGCAGTTTTCTCCCCCCAAATAAACGCCTTGATACCGTCAAGACGCTCCCAGTAAGTATGTGGTTGATCTGCAGAAAGGAACTGTTGTCAAGAATCTTTTTTTATCAGAGTATTCCTCTAAAACAGCGACCTGGGGGGGGGACCTTATCCCAGATCCCGCAGTACTATTAACCTAGTGTATGGCTGTTTCCCTAAAAGTACGTTTCGAATACTTGCAGAAAGTGCAGCCCATGTTTTAATGTGAAATATCAAGTGAGTAAAGAGATAGTGTCGGGCCAGGTAGGGAATTGGGGCACTCTTCATTGCAGATATTTGTAGATTGTTTCTCTTCATCCAACCTAACCTCTCATGAGGACAGGAGTCAGTACGGTATCTTAATTAATCGAATTGCATAGTCATCATTATTAATAGCCACAAGAGTTAAAGCGAGCTACAGTGTCTATAGACCACTCCTGAATATTATTGTGAAAAATGAATATTGTGAAAGAGTATGTGCTAATAATATTAGTGATTTGATGCAGATCTCTTTCTGGTATACTGTATGCAGAAAGTACTAGAAGTGGTAAGAAAGCGACAGGGTAAGAAAGAAGCTCTCTTCAGTGCGCCATGAATAGACAACTGAGCAATGTACAAATGTAGTTAGCCTCTACCAGGCTTGGGGAGGCGGCTGGAAAGAGTAGAAATCGGCCAAATAGAGAGATAAGCATGCCAAGGGAGTTTGTCCGTTAAGAGAACAGTTCGCCGCACCCCAAACTGTTCTCTCAAGGAGCAAGACTTTATATCATTTTTTTTTTTAAAGATGGATAATTAAAGCTGTTAGAGACAATAAAATATGTTATTATTTTCTGTGAGATACAGAAGGTCAAAGATGGTCTATTTTGGGCAAGACCATTGCCTTCACAAGGTGAAAATCCGCCATTTTGAAAAATGACCATTGCCGTGGCAACCAACAAACACTGAACCAAAACTTTCCCACTTTTGTAGGTTTAGACAAAGTCTCTACCACCACACAAAAGTGAAGAGAATTTTTTTTAGTTTGGCCACCTTATGCTTGGTTTTTACAGACAACTGCGTGTCCTGGACTACTGAGGTCTTTCTGCAGTTCACTACTGGGCCCTTGTGCACATGCTAATTTGATGGCTTTGTTAATAACCCATTGGGGATACCTGGGTAGCTGCTTTAACATGGCTTATTTCTTTAGCTCTGGTAGTTGCGGAGAAGTCTAAACTTTCACTACGTTATTTGCCAACTCTGATGTCATGCCAATATAAAGCCATTTGGCTACACTGACATTTGAACAAAGAGATAGTACTGACTCAACCCATGTGAAACCAACAGACATGGAACTCTGTACACATGGAACTTTTATTGAACATAAATACACAACTAATACTCCAGAGAAAAGAGCCAAAGCAACAGTACAACACATCAGTACCTACTGTTCGAAATGTACAAGCTGAAAAAAAACGGACTCTCATAGCCAGCAAGTAGTCAATAATAAATGCTCAGACTATTACCATTAAGTCTGGAACATTAATGGCACATACATTACAAAAATGTTCATGAAATTTATATAAGTTGGACCTATGATTGAATGTTTTTGAAAGTTGTTGCTACAACTTGTTAGTAAGTAGAAATGTTGTACATGTTCTTTGCTGTCTGTACTGTTGATAGGAAAGTGGAAATTAAGCAACGATAATCCCAGCTTGAGTGTAATGTGTCCAAGCACTCCATGCTTAATATAGTACACACACTAGTAGTTTGTTACAGTGAATTTATACACGAGGGTGCCTGAAAAACTTGCTCTGTTTCTTCCCAGAACTGCAATAAAAATGGAATTTGAAATACTCCAGTTACAAGTCATCTCTGGGGTTATGTAAAATGTTAGCTGTTGTCAGAAATGTACTTTGAATACTAGTATTGTACGTTCTTAATACCACAAAATTAATCCACAGGTCAATATAATTCTACTCCTGGCTTAGGGCACAGATGCCATCAGAAAGCAATAGCCACTATCTACGCATGGGTGCTCACTACAAGCCATCTACATAAAACACTAAATAGCTCAACCGTCTTCATCATATAAAAAAAGCTATAACTAAAATTCCTCTGGTGGTTAGCCTTTCCTATGGATGACATCTTACGTTGACTTGGCTGAAGCCTATTTACAAAACCAAAGACATACACACTCCCAAATTTTCTCATATGCCACAGTAAGATGGGGGCTCAACCATCGGACATGCACATTTATCTAAAATATAAATCAAGCCCAGATGTCACCCATTATACAGAACTCTCTCGGTACTGTGAACAACTTCATTGTAGAAGCCCACTCTGTAAGGTACCTTTTCGATTTGGTGTTGTAGATGGAATGCCGTGTGCATGTCAGGCCCACCTTAAATGTGACAATACCTGTGATACAAGACATTTTCCTTGCAGGCTTAATACCTAAAACACAAGTTTTGCAGCTTAAGACATCTACAATTCCCCCTAGATGTTTCTTGTCCTTATACCAAGTATAAACCCACTTGCCAACCTCATATTTTTTTTTACATCCAAAAGGCCAAAACCTCCATTATGAAATACACTTGTAGATGGGGAATGGTTTCTCTTGTACAAATATTGTCCCTTTGGTGAAATGACCTAACTATTACAAAGAGAAATACATAGTTAAGAAGTTGGCCTGTTAACAAGTGTTTTTGGAAAAGACACCATGCATTTCTATCAGTGTAAGTTACATCGACCGACTTGTTAAGAGTATCACTACAGAAGAATATGCTCCTTGGTGCGAGAACATCTTCTTCTTATCCTATCCAGAAAGTACTTTCGATAACGATATGAAAGGAAAAAAAATAGCTCTGGAAAATGGGCTGTCATCAGACTTCGTTCGTAGTCTCTGAAGTGCTGCCCGAGTCGTTCTGGTTCTCTTCACTGGGGTAGGAATGCCAGGTCAGCCTCTCCTCGTAGAACTGGATGACGATCTGCGGGCATTTTACGTTGGCTATCCGCGCCGGAACCAGGTCTGCCTCCTCGCTCCCCTTCCTGCAGACACACAGACATGCACCCGGATTAGTGAATGAATGAATGAATGAATGAATACTTTATTTTCGCGTCGTGCGCTATCCCGCGCCCAGCCCGTGTGGGCTTATACGACACCGATTCAGTAAGTTATACATAAACAAAAGACGATCAAAGGAACAGATAACAGAATCCAAACAAAATATGCACACAAATAAAGGTAGGCTATATACAATAATGGTGAACAAATAAGTGAACTAATCAGTCCTAATTATGATTTATTTTATTTTATTCACATTTATTTTTCGAGGATTGGGCAAAAAGTTATGAAACTTATGCCAGCCCTCTCCTCACACATAAAAGGAAGCAATAAAACAAGGTAATGATAATAATAAGAAGAAGAAAGGACAAAGGTACATAATGAGCTGGTGTACAAATCAAAATTATGATTATGATTACAGTAAATCCAAGCTTATCAATACAAGAGTAAACAATATAACACGAACAAGTTCATATCTAGCATGATTACAGATACTGCTATATCAATTATTTGCAATACAAGTTGTTAAAAAAAGATATCAAAGTGTTCTTTTTCGGTCGACCTTCTTCATTACACTTTTTTCTGCTGACTTTCTTTTAGGCCACACCAAGTAAATTTTATGGATGACGTCCGCGCGCGCATTGATTTTGGCCTGTTCCTAGAAAAAAAAACAAGAAATTCCGCTTCCTGTAACTATGACCAAAGAGTCACGACAGTGCCGCAAATCATCTGATTGACGTTAAACCCGTAACGCCCAAACAGGACAGGACGACAACTGCTGTTCCACCTGATTTATTGCTGTTTTGATGATGAATAAAAGACTTCTTGCTTGTTACACTGTGTCACCTCATTGAATTTGTGTCCTAACATTTGTCGTCTCTTAGTATATTTCTAATCTAGGCATCTTGTTTTTAAGGGCCCTTATTTATTTTATTTTATTCACATTTATTTTCCGAGGATGAGGCAAAAAGTTATAAAACTTATCTCAGCCCTCTCCTCACACATAAAAGGATACAATAAAACAAAGTAATAATAATAATAAGAAATGACAAGGGTACATAGTATGCTGGTGTACAAATCAAAATGAATCAACTAAATCAAACAAAACGTCCTGCCTGCAAAATAAAGTTGAAAACCACATCAAATATGTTACAGTTGTTGACAAACGACAATGAGGGGTTACCCCTGAGAATGGTTGAACATAAAGTGTTGTCGGTGACGTTGTTTGTGTCAAATGGCAGAATGTTAGTTAGAGATGATAACATGTCAATGCGTTCGTCAGTGTACAGTGGGCAGTGTAGGAAGTAGTGTACAGCTGTTTCGTTGAAGTGACC
>NW_017803965.1:650348-694465 GCF_001625305.1 Branchiostoma belcheri | reverse complement strand
ATGCATTTCTATCAGTGTAAGTTACATCGACCGACTTGTTAAGAGTATCACTACAGAAGAATATGCTCCTTGGTGCGAGAACATCTTCTTCTTATCCTATCCAGAAAGTACTTTCGATAACGATATGAAAGGAAAAAAATAGCTCTGGAAAATGGGCTGCCATCAGACTTCGTTTGTAGTCTCTGAAGTGCTGCCCGAGTCGTTCTGGTTCTCTTCACTGGGGTAGGAATGCCAGGTCAGCCTCTCCTCGTAGAACTGGATGACGATCTGCGGGCATTTTACGTTGGCTATCCGCGCCGGAACCAGGTCTGCCTCCTCGCTCCCCTTCCTGCAGACACACACACAGATATGCAATCAGATTAGTGGTGAGACAACTATTCAGATCTAATTATGATTTATTTTATTTTATTCACATTTATTTTTCGAGGATTGGGCAAAAAGTTATGAAACTTATGCCAGCCCTCTCCTCACACATAAAAGGAAGCAATAAAACAAGGTAATGATAATAATAAGAAAGGACAAAGGTACATAATGAGCTGGTGTACAAATCAAAATTATGATTATGATTACAGTAAATCCAAGCTTATCAATACAAGAGCAAACAATATAACACGAACAAGTTCATATCTAGCATGATTACAGATACAGATGCTGCTATATCAGTAATTTGCAATACAAGTGGTTAAACAGATATCAAACTGTTCTTTTTCTGTCGATCTTCTTCACTTCATCTTTTTCTCCTGGCCTTCTTTATAACAAATGGCTTGTCTGTTCAATCAACATCAGTCAAGTCTTCAGGACAAGAATCAGAATAATTGGCCTGTGTGCCAGCATTGCTTTTATATATGGCATAAGCTACCTGAATCATCTTAGAAACTGTGACACAGTTTCTTAGATGAATCAGGTAGCTTATGTGTACTGCCTTTCCACATCATTGCAGACTCTAAATCGTGTAGATTACTTCTAAGTGAAAAGTTCAACCTCATAAGATTTCACTCACCACTTCATGAGGAACATGAGCTCTCCACTGGAATCTGTAGCTCCGATAATTCTCTCTGGCTCAAGACCTCTGTCAAAGCCGCGTGGTTTGTCCTCATCATCCTAGGTTCAATACAGAGGTCAATGTCAACATCAAAAAGTCTCCTGGCATATTGTGTCTATATACTGTCATTTGTGTTCTTATCACAAAAGTGCCGGGCCCTATTGGAGGGAAGGGAATACATCGTTTGTGCTATTCGACAGGGACCAAATACTCAGAAGATTTCTTGTTCGTTTTCATGACCTACTACAAAAAAGACCAGAGCACCTGTTACCATGTAACAACAAGCTTGATTTCACGGTTACTGTTTTACTCGTGACTGATTCTTTTTGGTAACACGGTCGCATCAACTCCTTATCTAAATCAAGTCAAAGGTGATGTTTGGAAAAAAATACATAAAAGATTCAAAGGCAAAACTGCAAAGCATGTTACGAAGGATGTTTTGACCACACAAAGTGATACGTCAACCAAATTCAAGACTGTTAGCGACAACAAATCCAGAGGAGGGTTTGGTGTGAATCAAAGAGGACATACTCCAGTGCACCCAATCACCAACCTCATACATCACCATGTGCGTCCTGGTCTTCCTAGGGCTGCCACTTTTCTAGAGTTGTGACATTAGGGGTTTACTTGTATGTACATGTATTGCTGAGGCTAAGGCAAGAACACACTTAAAAACTCTCCCAGAAGAGATGTGTACTAGTAGGACATAAAATTTGGTCCTCAAACTTTTTTTCAGCATACACTGTAAACGCAGTGGCAAATTTCACATGTAACGTAGAATTTGTAAGTATGGATCATACAAAATTCAGAAACTATTGCCATTATTTCTTTCACACCCTCCACTACATTTCCAAAGCGCAAGTTCTATAGACCAAAGTAAAAATGGATGCTGGCTCACAAGGTTTAACTTTAAGAAAGATATTTGGAATACAATAAACCGAAGGGCAATAGTTTTGCTCAAACATATTTACACTGAAAAGTCATCATGAACAGTAATGAAAACATGCCTTCATGATTTATTCATGAAATGCATGCATTAAACTGGTCCCACCAACCATACCTCTTCTGCCTTCCTTTTCCTTTTTGACTCTTCTGTGCCGTTCACGGTGGTTGTGGATTTTCTCTTCTTTTCTTCTGTTTTTGCCGCCTTATTCTGGTTGTACTTCCTCATGAACTCAGCAATCAGGTCAGGACAGTCCAGGTTTTCCTCTGGCTCCCAGGTATTTTCGATCCTGAAAAAAATTAACCAATAGTTAGGAAAGCAAATATCTGGACAATACTAGCAAATAAAGGTTTGAAATATCCAACTGCAGAAATATGTTTGTATTTTGGCAAGCTTACTAATAAATGAATTAACAAGCTAGCATCAAATATTGCAGAAAATAAATTGACTACTTCGAGCACTGAACTACAGAGTAACTCTATCTTAAGTTCAGTAAAGCAGCAGCAAGAAGAAAAACGTGCAAGATACATGGCATGGGTAAGGAGTATCGCTGTAGTTATGTTTGTTGAATGATAAGTCTTCGTAATAATAAATATTACGCTACTGCACTCACTATAGATGTAACATATTAGCACAAAGATGGTCCGAAAAATAATATATTTCACCCACATACATAGTATGGAGTTCATATAAAAAGGTTGATGAATATCACAAGAGAAGATGTGCAGAACTTACTCTGAGTACCCCTTCCACTTCAGAAGGAACTCCACCTTGCCACCACGAATACGCCGATCACGGACCTCCTCCACAACATACTCTTCAGGCTCCTCTTCTTCCTCCATCTCAGTTCCGGATTTCTTCATCTTCTTCTTTCCCATCCTTTGTAGGACGATCAGAAGTAGAATCCAACACCACTACTCAGAAAGAAAAAAGACATTGTGGAAAAAGATATTGTACAGTCAAACTGCATGTCCAACCACCTCTTCAAATAGACCAATATTATTATGCACTGAAATTTTCTTCAAGCATTAAGGGGCTTGCCCAAGCCAACCACCTGTCTGAGTTGAGACTGCACATGGCCCAATGACAACCACATCGCTTTCAAGCATTTAGCAACTGCAATTTTTGAATTTTATAAATCCTGGTGAAATTGTCCAGTTTGCCTTGGATTTCAATGGCATGACAATCTTTGATTGTACTGGGTCATTTTGGGTTGGTCTACCGTAGTATGGGTAGAAACTTTGCTACATTCAACTTACTGTAACAAAATCTTGTTTCACACAGATTTTTTTTTTTTATAACAAAGTCAAGAAATGCACGAGATGCAATGTGAGATAAAAGCATGCTGCCTTCAAATATTCCTTGTGAAATTTCAATTGTAAAGCAGCTGTCTGTGCCTCAGAGAACAGTTGTACAACTTGTGGTCCCAAGGCCATAAAACAAAGGATGTGACGCGTCGACAAACTTCAAGGACTGGTTACACTGATCTGGTCCGTGACCTTCCTTGGCAGACTATGTTTTTTTTTCAAACTCAAAAGGGATGGAGTGTAATCAGGGTACTACAGGATGTCAGCAGAACGTACTGCGCCTGTGCAAACCCTGTTTTTTCACGATTTTCGTTGGATGTTTGGTCAATGTTTCATCAGAATTTTTCCTGCATTGCATACGATATCTTTTCTGAAACAACATTTGGAAACTACAGACGGGATGTTAACATGCACAAATATGACCTTCTGTCTAAGTGGCAAAGTGCTATGCATATTAATACATTACGGGTTTTGCACAGGTGCAGTATGTTCTGCCGACGTGCTAGGTACTACTAGTCAAGATTTTTTTTTGTTACTACCGTTATTATTTTAAAGCACCAAAGCTGTATTGGATAGGCAGTATGGGAAACTTTTCAGAAGGTGCAATTTCATTCTGATAATGAGTGATAAGAATGTGAAAGAAGAAGGGTGAAATGATTCTCAAGTCTTCATGGCATACAGAATCGAATTGGGACCCAAAATAAACTGGATTGTGCCTGGTAACATGTGAAGTATAGTAAAATGTAACAATTTCAAGCTTTTCTCCATATTAGAAGCTTGATTTCATATTTTCTGAAACACATTCTTTCATGTGCAAATTTCAAACTATTTTGCAAAGGAAAACGTAACTTTGATGAAAATCATCTAGTAAAATCACTGAAAAATTGACAAAACAAGGCTATATAGTCTTGAATGCAACAAAATGACACTAGACTAGTACTCAATTTCATTTCACGTTTTCCCCCAACTTTTAAGCCTAAAACAGAAAGGAAAAAAGGAAAGGTCTCCCATGCTCTTACGCAGAGCGTAGGGTGGTGCCCATATCCATTTCTGTAGCCCTTGGGCGACACACAGTTGTGCAATGCACTACAGCAGGGGGCTGGTCCGCTGGTACTACGTGGTAGTGCTGTGTGTTTGACCTTCCCACACCCTTTCTCATAGATGCTGAGTGCTAAGCAGAGAAAGAAGTGTGTACCATTTTTAAAGTCTTTGGTATGACCCGGCCGGGGTTTGAACTCACGACCTCCCGGTTAAAAAGCGAGCACTCTACCAATTGAGCTATTGCAAAGTTTTTAATTCCCCCTTGAATCAACTAATTTGCATATTAATATCACATGCAGATCTTTCATGTACAGGTTGTTTGCTGCTCCTAAGTCAAAAAGTTAGTCTGGAGCCCTGTAATTTCAGTAAAATTTTCTGGTATACATTTCAGTTTTGGTACACACCCCCCCTCCCCAGCTTTCTCTGCATATCTTGCTCCCCACAAAATATTAATCTATGTGTGAGTGTCAAACTGTGTTGTGTTGACCTCTTCCCCTTACTTTACATTTAAATTACAAGACAAAAATATGGTACTTCTATAAAACAAAACAATGTGACAGTGAATGTGCGCGAGCAGGGAAAATAGACAAAGGGTTCTTTTGTCTTCCTGTTGACACCTAAATCTACAGATGACTGGACAAGATCTCTCATAGTCATCACATATTGCTACAAGTGTTTCAAAAATTTCCTTAAAAAATAAGCACTTGTAGCTAAGCTGTATCTAATATGAAGATTCATATGTCCAAAGACAAAAGCAACCTTTGTCTACTAGTATTTCCCCGCCCGCTCTTCCACATTCAGTGCCACGTTATTTACAACAGGTTGGTATCAGCACCATATTTTTGACAATTTCCCTAGAAGTAACAAAGAAATTCCAACATACTCATATCTATTCAGCTTTAAAACACACCTGTCTTAACTTTGTACCTCATATTACCTATGTTTGGTGTTAAAAATCGAGATTTCAGTAAAAAAATATCCCGTCTGTCACCCTAGATGACTCACGGGCCAGGTGAGTACTGCATAGTTGGACGGCGTGGGGCCTTTGGGGGGAAAACGAGAAAACTTGCTCGCGCTCCCATATACATAATTACCCACACCACGAGCTGACCTGAGGGAAAATCTACACATATATCCCGCCTAAACTAGTGTAGGAACGCCAAAGTCACGTTAACGCTTCGCGTTACATTTCTTTTCCAAACACTAAACAGATAAGTTGAGTACAAAAGGAGCTACGTTGTGGAGAGTCTTCATCGTGACCGCAAGGCGGCCATGTTGGAAAAAGAAATGGGAAATTTTCGAAGACCTTTTCTCTCCGACACCACCTTTTAAAGGCAACTATCTGACCAAACCTTCCCATATATAAATGACCTGAAGATTTGGAGAGGTCGGCATGAACTAGTGTGACAAGGAAACAGAATGATAAGAATCAAATTGGAAAGAAAAGTTGTTCAAAACAAGCTGTAGTGTCGTGCTTACCTTTCAGTGTGTAGCAATGATCCCCCTCTGGTTGCCCGCCAAAAAAATCAAGTCTAGGCCGCATGCGTGCTATCGACTTCGGTTCTCATCGGAAATCTTCGGAAACTTCCCGAAAATAAAACTTTTACTTTATTATCAGATTCACACATACAAAACCACAGAATTTGTACATAATATGAGTAAATCGTAGAAAAGATTCTTACTGTTTACATATTTTTATATTTTGCGCATTAAATTGAAAAAACTATGGGACTGTAATTTTCGGCTTTCTCCGTAGACCGTCGTGTTTTTTCGGAAAATGCAGTAATTAGCACCACGTGATTTTCCACACTTCCTCTGGTTGAAACGTGGCGCAACGAACATGAGTGTGAGTACTCTCCCGTATTATCTCCATATATTGGTCATATTTCATTATTATGAAACGTACGCCGTTATTCCCTATTAACGATACATTGCCGGACTTATAGAGTGTATAAAACTTATTGCATAAGCTCGAATTTCGCCAAAGATGCAGGTTTTATAAGGCTTGCAAAGAAGCAGGAAATGGCTTGCTGTTTTAGCGTCGCCATCTTTCTCCTCCTGTTTTGTATCTGTCTTGCGATTTATCATTTATTACAAATCACTTAACTTCACAGCTCCCGCAGACTTTGCAACGTGTTGCTTTTGCCTGTATATCGTGGCGTTATTTTTTTGGCTGGCTTCTCAGTCTTAGCTTTTGGTGAAAGACTTGGCAGCGTGGGCTTGGGCGTGGGCCCTTTGTTCTCTGTTTGGCGTGGGTCCTGTGGATTGGCTGTTGTCCCAATGTCTATTGCACTAGACTAAAAACTAGGTCACCTCAAAATGTTAAACCATCTTGAGTTTCATTCTTTTAAAAAAGTACTAATAAGTAGTTTTTCTTTTCGTTTTTTTTTTTGTGAAGGGGGATGATTTTTTTAAAGGGACTCGGTGCTCATGTTTAACAAAGACAAATGAAAGCAAGACGAAATTATAGGGAGAAATCATTTTAAGTGGTCCTCATAATTTTTGGCACATGTTGACTAGGCTATGCCATATATCATTTCTTGGTGGGTAAGTTCAGCAACTTCTTGAAACGACAGATGAAAGCAGGGATCTCCCCAGAAATTTGGGACAGAATGGAGGAGGGTGCGAAATATCTGTAAATTTGACCAAAGAACCCTGGAAAAGGGTGTAAAAACACTAGTTTTGAAAATTAACAGGGTGGAGCTGAGATAAGGACTGGGTGGAGGAGCTCCACTGCTCCATTGTTTAGGGAGGTCCCTGGAAAGAAATATCCTCGTTTTATCTGGATTTTTTGTTGTTGTAAGACTTTAGACAATGTAAATGAGGTGTCATGGCAATTTGAGCTGATCTAATTTACATGTCAATTTTATTTCTAATTTTCTGTGGGATTTAATTATCCTGCTCCTTACTACAACATATCTGCATATTGGGTCACTGAGGAATTTACATTTTGACCCATTAATAACTGAGTCTCACAACGAGAAGGACAAACACAGGGTTTGGAAATAAACATGGGTCTGAACTGAACTGAATTCACATTGAATATAAATACTTTAAGGGGCCTAAAATCCTTGATATCTCATAGGTCAACGTTTTGAGATGATTGTCCTAAACTTTACTATTGATCTTCGTGGTAGCAAAAGTTTGTGGTCTAAGAAAAGTGGACATGTTTGTGGGACTACATGTTCACTGTAACAGTCAGCAGGTGTAGAAAAGAGAATGTCGGCAAATTATTTGTTAACCATAGCATGTTTGCGGTACAGAAGTGACCATAAAAACTGCAAACATAAAAGTTCCATGGAAAAATCATGAATTACACTTACAGTATGTCAGACATGATTTAGTGTTCTCAGTTCTCACACCAACAAATTCATGTTTCCACTACCAGAGGAACTGATGACTTTCGTATTGCCTTTACAGGACTCAGACGGAGAAGATCGCCGCGAAAACGAGCAGCAGCGTAAGCTGTTCATCGGCGGCCTCAGTTATGAAACCAACGAGGATGGCCTGAAAGCACACTTCGGGCAACATGGGGAAATTGTAGATGTTGTTGTGATGCGGGACCCCAACTCTCGGCGGTCCAGGGGGTTTGGGTTTGTTACGTTCAAGAGAGCATACATGGTAGATGAAGTCATGAAAAGCAGACCACACAAGCTGGATGGAAGAGAAGTGGAACCAAAAAGAGCTGTGTCAAGAGAGGTAAGGTATTGAAAGATGATGCCATGAAAATAATCAATAACTTAATGCAATTGGAATTTAAAAAAAAAAAAGAAAAATTTGATGAAATACTGAATTTGTCCTGATACCTTGTGTTTTTTAAAAAATTCAGATGTAATTTTTGGTAATGTAAATATGACTATACACTATACACTACACTATATATTATATATATATATATATATTATCAGCTTCTTTGAAATTGTATTGGTTTCATTGATGTCCTGTTATCGATTTAGGAGCAAGCAACACATTCAATGAGAAAAACTGGACCACAAAACCATCATAAATCTGCTTGGGATTTGCCTTTGTTCAATTGTATATTTGACATGTTTCCTCTGTCCCAGGACTCCAATAACCCCACAGCGCACGTCTGCACCAAGAAGATTTTTGTCGGGGGGATCAAGGACGACACAGACGAGGACATGTTGAGACAGTACTTCTCCAAGTATGGCACCATCGAGTCGGTGGACGTCATGACGGACAAGGACACGGGGAAGAAGCGCGGCTTTGCCTTCATCAGCTTCGATGATCACGATCCTGTGGACAAGATTGCCTGTAAGTAGGACTAGGAGGGACCAGTTTTCTTTAGTTTGGAGCACACTGTCAGCAAACAGTTTTTTCTCAGTGATGCCAATCTTTAGGTTTTGATAGGGCCTTGCCATGGCCTTGCCCTTCAAGTTCAACTTTGGCATATTTTGCACAGCACATCAGTGTCGCTGCACATGTATAGTCAGAATCCTGATATAGCTTTTGCCAAATGTCTGTCTGTTAATAAAATAAAAAGTTATGAATTATCGGTACATGTAATGCCGAGGTCACATTTCCAAACCGGGGCTTGGTCAGGCAGTTTCTAGGAACAAAAAGTAGGATTTAAAAGACATCAAAACACAATTGATTTGCAACAACTGATTGAGCAGTAAGCTTCTCAGAAAGCAAACATTACTTGAGACTTGACTAAGATCTAAAGTTGTTTTGGTGAAATGAGAGAAGAATAACAAGTTATTCTTCATTACCAGGCATAAAGTACCACGACATCAATGGTCACAAGTCGGAGGTGAAGAAGGCTGTCCCCAAACAAGAGCTGCAGCGCCTTCAGCAACAGGCAGGGGGCGGCGGTGGTCGTGGCGGCGGACGCCAGGGCGGCTTCGGAGGACGTGGCCGGGGCGGCTACGGAGGCGGCGGTGGCCGGGGTGGCGGCTATGGCGGAGGCGGCTATGGCGGTGACCGCGGGGGTAAGTCAGTCTTGTCACCGAGTTTAAATCTGTCATTGTAGTAAGGCTATAGTATTAATGGATATGGACATGTTTAGTTCAAAATATCAATGTCTGCCCAACAGGTTTGGTATGGTGGTAAAGCAAACATATTCTAGTGATTTCCTAAGAATCTGTTCTTGACAAGCAGGTACTTTGCCTAAGGTGTTTGCTTTTCTTTTTGTATGTGGTTCTGGGGTGTTTAGCACTCGTGATGGTGATCTTGGCTAGATTTTTCATGAGTTGAAAACGGAAGTGTTTGTATTAGCTTTTTGGGGTAGCACTTTCTGAGAAATACTGAAACCAGGCACACAATAGATGAGTCAGCAACTGGATCTTTTGGCTTATGATCATGGTTTGGAATGTTGTTGCTAAGAATGCAGCAACTTGCACAGAATACCCCCTGCAAACAGGTTATGGCCAAAGGAGGCACAATTTTGGAGGAGGGGATGGGAGGTATGGTAGCTTTGACAGGGGCAATTATAATCGAGGTAGGTATTAACCGACCTGTTGGTAATTGCAGTCACAGAAGACTCGCAACACTGCACTCCACGGAACAACACAGGTGGAGGGTTGACAAGACGTAAAGATAAACTGTTTGTATGAATAATCTGTTGATGTTTGTTTGTTTCACAGGTGGCTACAACAATGGGAACTATGGCGGAGGCGGCGGCTACGGAGGTGGAGGCTACGGTGGAAGCGGGGGTGGAGGCTACGGCGGAGGTGGCTATGGAGGGGGTGGAGGCGGCTATGGCGGCGGCGGAGGTGGCTATGGCGGAGGAGGCGGCGGCTATGGCGGAGGAGGTGGTAGCTACGGAGGCGGAGGTGGCAGCTATGGCGGAGGCGGCAGTGGAGGCTATGGCGGTGGCAGCTATGGCGGAGGCGGAGGTGGATACGGAGGCGACGGAGGCTACAGTGGAGGTGGAGGTGGAAACTATGGAGGCAGCAGTGGTAAATATGCATTTCTTACTAGCAACTCTTAACAAGATCAACATGGGTTTAATCTGATATTGAAATTGAAATCCATGTACAGAATTGTTACCGCATCATCCCTAGTAACAAAAAGGCTAAAAAATGTCTCTATTTAAAACTTTTGTGTTTTCCTTCTTCCCAATATTTCTCATTCCCATAACACCTATATTATTTTAAAAAATCGTTTTAACCATTTGAAGATGAACAAAAGTATTGCTATAGCAACTGAACTGATTGCTATAGCTGTCATCACTGTTATGGTGTCTCCATTGACTATTAACTTCCTTTGATTAGGTGGCTATGGAGGTAGCAGTGGCGGAGGCTACAGTGACTTTGGCAGTGGCTACGGCAGCCAGCAGTCCAACTATGGCCCCATGAAGAGCGGGGGCGGCGGCGGGGGGTATGGCGGCGGCGGCCGTCAGGGAGGGGGCCCATACGGAGGTGTGCAACGTTGTTATAAAACAATACCAAAAACTCATTTGTATTTGCACAGATTTCATTTTCTTGAAGGAAGTTTTCGTAGCGAAACAATTGAAACAGTTCTGTAGTACATGTACACCACATTAAGTAAAAATATATTGGAAAAGCAAAGATAAAAACCACAATGAACAGTCAACACCTTCATGTAGCATTATTCATAGGAATATAATTGGATGATACTTGTAGATTGATGTTTATTATGTGTGTGTGTGTGACTCTGCCTGTGAAGGATAGACAGGTCTACCAGAATAGGGATACCACATAACACCACCAAAGGAACATGGTCGCTGCTTGCTCACAAGATTACCATAAGACTTGTGTGTAGAAACAGCTTTTGTGCCCATTCAATCTTTTCATGTTTCCCATCAATGACCTTGGTTTTGACAGGACAGGCCAGGGATTTTTCCATGTTGATTAAAAGGTGCTAACGTTGACCTTACGATTTTTTAGGGAGCTATAGCTCCGGTGGTGGCGGCGGGGGCTATGGTGGCGGCGGCGGCGGCCAGCGCAGATACTAGGAAGTCTGCCATCCACAGGTGAGACGTAAACCTTAACATAGCTTAGGAATACGGGTAGGTTGCAGTGTCTGTCAGGGTATTATTAACAGTTCCCACCTAAGCCATAGGATTGCCACAGCTTAAAGCTAAAGACACAAATGCAGTTAGTTTTTAATCAGTTTACATGTTGAGTATTTCGGCAGCAGATATTATCGCCTTAGCGTGTCTGTCAGCTATACGTCAGTGTGGTGCCATTGCTGTTGTTCCTAACATAGCCACGTTTATGTACCAACAGGCCAGACAGTGAGGTTAGTAAGCTGAGTTTCAACAGTATATGATGGATGAGAAGCCAGAACAGGAAGTAGGACACACAGACAGGAAGTACAGACACACAGACATGGCAGCAAAGGATTATGGGAAGCCTCCAACTTATCAAGGCCAAATCATGGACTCTTATTGCTATAATCCTCCTAAAGTAGCTTGGACATAAGAAGGGATCCATCTCCATTTTATTCCAGCAAGCTTTGTTAGACACCAGAATGTAGTATGCTTTTGATGTTTCTTTTCAGTCAGTGTAGGAGATAAGTATTTTGTGTATATTGTATTTGTAAAGACAGTAAGGATTGAATTAAAGGAGTCAAGACAACATAGTGGTGCAGGTCAGGTAGTCTTTTTTAACAGGAGTATCCCGAAATCCCTTTGAAGAGGGTCCAACGACATTCCAGCTGTAGCTTTTTGAGATTTGAAATGGTGAACACATTATTCTAATACTAACAAGACAGTGCATACCATGCTAAGTGTTTTGCAGATTATCAAGAAAAGGGTAAAATTTCTTGTTGGCAGGACTGGAATTTCAGACAGTTGTAAAGGGTTTTTCAGGATGGGATTTTTAAACCACTTTTCCACTTCTATTTATCAGACGTTCTGTGCATGTGTGCACGTCTTGCAAAATTGTAGTAGATGTGTCAGCAGTCTCTGTTTGGAAATAAATGTTTTTATTCGTGTGACAGACACTTTGCCCCTTGTGAAGACAACTGTCATTGTTACTAGAAATCACAATACAAATAGAAACATTGTGGGGAGATGGGATCATACTTCAGAACTATTTCAAAATTAAGTTTAAATGGTTACAGTAAACTACTGATTTCTCCTCAATGTGATACTCTCTCACTCTCAAAATATAGAGGCATGAAGAGGCATGCCAGTATATGTATTTGATGATTGTGGATTTGAATCAGGCAGTTAAACAAACTTGATGTCTACATACATACTTATACATACACACCCCATTTTCCAAAATTATGCTGAAATGACTCTAAAATACACTTGTACAGTTAAATTCGAAGTAAGTACTGCAGCCTCATCTTTCAGTTCAAAACTCTATATTTAACTGTCATTTGATTGAAACGCTACACTTACAAACACAGCTTACACGCATGTGGTTACCAATCTACGTTGTACAAGTCTACCTCATAATTCCTGCAAGGTAGTAGGAGCCATTTCCTTGTGCAATGGCCAGTGTGCTCAAAGGAGAGGAGACAGCGGACTCATACATAGCAAAGTCCGAGCCAAGGAAAGCACCTAGCTACCAATAACAGTCAACAGCACAGCTAGCAACAGACGACATATCTGGGTGAAAGGTCAGCCAGCTAGCCCACCCAGAAGCGTCAGGAACATTCAGAGAGAGAGAGAGGCAGACAGACGACCCTCTGGTTCAGAGAAGTCAGCTAGCAGCCAACGAGAGGTCGTCTGAAGTCACTTGACATACCAGCCAAAAGTACTGAGCTGAGGCTAGCAAGAGTTGTCAGTAGAACTGAACTGGGAGAGACTAGGAAGAAAGCTAGCTACGGCCCATAAAAAGACTCTTGGGCTATCAGAGAGAGAATGGGGAGAGTGCATCTAGCCTCGACTGAAAAGCTACATCAGCTAGACTCGGAGGGCAGCCTCTTGGGTTCTAAGAAGAAAGTGAGCTAGCCACAAAGATGCCAGAGGGGGAGAAGTGAGCTAGCTGCTGCTCTCCGTGTTTCGGTTGGTTTTGAGGGAGTGCTAGGAAGTGTACAGGTAGGCAGCATCAGACCAGTCATCTTGTATGTTTGTCACATAGTTGTGGGATGGAAAGGGGAGTATGAGAAGTACAGAAAGAGGTATGGGTATGTATTGGGACAACAACACGAAGGGAACTAGATCTTATATCTGCGGTGGAATGTTTTAGTACTTTGCATGAAAATTGGAAGGGTCAGAACTTTTGGAGTTACTCTCATTTGAAGGCTTCCATGGTAAGGCCTAGGGAAAAACTTGTGTTTCCCCACCGACCATAGAAAAAAAGACCATTCCTTAATTTAATGTACTTCATACAGACTTCAACTGAGATCCAAAAGTAGTGACCTTTCTAAGCTCCAGCCTATAACAGGGTGTGAGCTGCTCATCAAGTTTTTTCAAAGCATAGATTCTAATGTTACATTACCTTAACTGCCTACTTGCACCCTTGCTATAGCTGGAACTGAACTTCAGCCATCTCTCAAGTTGTTGACTTTCATTGAAAGTTAGATCAGAAAGTTAATCAATTTGAAGCAAGACTTATTCTAATGCATTTGATTCTTAATCTGAGTAAAAAGCCCCCATTTGACTCCTAATTTTTATGATTCTGTGGTTCCTTTCTGTACTTATGAATTCTCAGATTTTTAGTCAGTTTCAAAAGCTCTCAACCTTGGCTGAAACATACAAAAAAAATTTCATATAAGAGGAATGTACTTCTTTTGACAACAAGGAAAAATGTAATCATTGCATGTACTTTTCAAGGCTTGACGAGACAAGAAGCATCACAACTTGAGAAATGGCCCAAACTTTGTGTATTGAACTATGTTACATGTGGATTGCAAAGAATTGTCTTGAAACATTGTTTATTTTTTTCACCTTTCAGTGTGCCGTATCAGACACCATCTCTTCATGCTGCATCTCTGACATTCCCTCACAGACTGTGCAATATGTCCTGATGAATTCCTCAGAATGGACCATCCCGTATCAATGGTTCAAGTCCCAAGAAACTTCAATGGCAGCTACAATGTGTCAAATTCTCAACTTTGTCAAATGCCTTTTTAAACTGTTTAAAGATTCCATTCTTGTTGCAATGCACTCAAAGAGTGTATGTTTTTTTACCGAAGATTTTGTAATAAATGCATCTTTGAACAATGCTGTGATTTCTGCTTCTGTTGGTTGTTCAATAAGCATCCAAGTTACTTACGAGAGTGAGAAATTGAAGACAAGGCATGAGGAAAGTTTGTCATACAATATATTTTCTAACTGTATCAAACTTGACACATTGCATGTAACATAAATTTAGTAGCACCTTGAAGGAGTTAATTATTTTAATAACCAGAGGCCTAAAGACAAGAACTAAATATGCGAAGCAAATGTATGATTTTGCAAAGAAATAGGCTATACAGGTTGTTCACACTCACATATAGCTAGTACAATGCTGAACTAATTCCAACACTGGGTACAAACTGTGAAACAGTGATTGGAGTTTGTTTGGCAAGAAACATGTCCCATCATGGACTACTTTTGATAATCATGGTGCAACAAACTTCCAACAACAAGGATTTTCTAAACAGCAGATTGTAATACTGTAAATCACTTGATGTTCGTGGTAGCAAAAGTTCACGGTCTGAGAAAAATGGACATGTTCGCGAAATGCCGAAACCATATGTTCGCGGTGGTGGCAGATGCAGCAAACAAGTAGGTCGGTGAATTATTTGTTTATCGTAATGATACGTTCACAGTACAGCAGTGACCACAAGAACTGTGAATATGAAAATTAAAATTTACAAGGGGGAAGCTTACATAACAAAACATGTCTGGCCGAGAGTTTTACCTGGTTACCAATATATTTCATCAGCTCCAATTCTTACCAGACAAGATAGGTGTAACTGTAGGACAGCCCACAATCCTATGTAATTTGAACACATGAATTTGTTCTGCTCATATCCATTTCTGAGCAATTTTGCATATTGTCATTTATTGCCACACAATTTGCAACCATATTACTTTGAAAGTTCATCTGTGTTGGTAGAAGTCATCATGAAAGTTTAAACTGTAAATTCCTATAACATCTGTGTCCATAATATCACCAGGGTCCATAATATCGCCACCTTGAGAAACAGTGTGCTTAATTAAAGATATTTTTACTGCAACATACTTTTTGTATGCACTCCTTCACACATCAAACATACCTAGGGTATGTTGCAGTAAAAACATCTTTACGCGCACTATTTCTCAAGGTGGCGATATTATGGACCCTGGTGATATTATGGACACAGATGGAAATTCCTTAACCAAACTACAAAACTGAGCAATCCACGCTTTTGTGATATCAAGTTATGTAGATGACACAGATGATTCGACAAAGACTGGGGGAAGGGGGCACAGACTTTCTGCAACCTATGATGTGTCACCTGCATAACATGACATCACAGAAGCGGTAGATTGCTAATATCCCAAAAAAAAGACTTGATCTCTGTCACCACTATGAAATTATACTTCTCATTAATTATGCTAACTGTTGGTGTTCCTGTCATTCCCAATTACATGTCACAAGTTTGAATACTCCTATCATGGAATGCAACTGATTTAAAGAATTTCCTCATTGATTATGCAAATTAGGTCCTGTTACTATTAGATAAGATAGAGAAAATTGCCATCTAATTATGTTAAGCATCACTTAAATTAACTTACATGCCAAAATTAACTACTAGTATTCATCAACTTGTTCATGAATTTTTCTTCCTCGAAGGTTTTCAAACAACCGCATCTGCAGTTTCAGAACAAGCTGCTAGGGGGCCTAAACTCACATCACATCTTTCTGAGCTAACGTTAACCAACATTGTCGACCCTTGGATGTCCAGATCACGACATACCAAAACAGGAAGTTTTGCTGCAGTACCGCAACAAGCTGCCATGGAGCCCAAAATCTATTCATTTCGAAGTCTCATCAAGACCTACCCATCTACCAAGTTTCATGACAATCCATCCATAGTTTCTTGATTGTACATAATGTTACATCCCATACATACCTGCATACATACAAAAAATATAACATTTTTGGCAAAGACGTAGCTTATGCACCAGAAAGACAGTCATGTTTAACTTTGCTACATATGAAACAACCTGTAAAAATTCACAGCATTGTCATTCACAGCATGATGATGATGATGATGATGATGATATGGTAATCTAACTTGCAAGGTACCCTGGGCCTTCTTCAAGGTGTATTTCCCCCTCTTCACACCACTAAGCTTGTGGAATCAGATTCAATCCGGATTCTATGGAAGCAGGATTCATGTGGCCCTGCCTGATTGCATGGAAACCGGCTTGATCCCAAATCACTTCGGTAGTTCCAAACCGGCTTCAACGCATTCCAACTTCAGTCTGAACGCTATGTGGCTTCACCAGTTTACTTTGCATATGGATCTGGTCATACAGGGTCATACTGTAATATTCGCAATGTAGGAAAAGTTCGCGGTCTGAGAAAAATGGACATGTTCGTGGAACTATACATTTACAGTGGCGGCAGGTGCAGCAAAAAGAAAGCTGAGCCAAATCCTTAAATCTGCTTGGAGATCAGGTAACGTTATGGCGATTTTATGGCATATATTATATGGGTCTATCACAGGGTGCATGTTTTATATTTCTATTTTCATTTGGCCTGCCCACTCCATAATTTCCCTGAAAAATCATGAAACAAAGAAATAATCACAACTGCATTTATGCCATGAATGAGCCCTTTTGGGAGTTGACTTGATAACGAACTGTGTCTGTGACGGTTACTGTAACGTCAACAAAGTATTCAACTATGATGATGACTTTTTTTTTTGTCATGGACACAGATGTGAAGAATATAGTCAAGTAAAAGGAGGTGTGTTTGATACCATTGATGAAGCGTCATTCACTTGACCTTGACCTCTGACCTTAGCATTCCAATTATGTTCCTAATTGTACCCATGGGAAAAACTAGTTACAGAAAACCAGACACTCAAAGCAACAAAAGTAGAATGTCCAAGCACCAGTGAAATATTTTGCTTCACAAGGTAGTTGATGGCATATATAATTGTTACATTTTGGGGGGCAAGCTCTTTTCTTCCAACAAAACTAACATTACTCAGGAAAGTTCTTTTCTCAATTTTCCTATGACTCCTAACTATGAACAGTATTTAGTAACATTATCAACTTGAGTAAAAACTTGTGCATTGCGCTTCATTGTACAGAAGAGCACCCAACAAAATATTGAGAATAAAACATTATTTCTGGTTGATGTTTTGTTAAGTTTTGCTATACACCAGCGCCCTTCTAAGAGTTTTAGGGGGATTTTTATGTTGAGTGCTTGAGGTTGTGGAGAGCCCAGACTCATGAATTATTCATGACTAGGCACCGAAGCGAGGCTGGCGAGATTGCTGCACTAGGAGAGGCGATCATGTCGGACCGGGACAGTGGTGACGAGATGGGGGCGAGTGCCCAGCAAATACAAGGTGAAATCACAGTCAGAATAGCCGTGCAAATGTGCAAGGGTCTGGACTGAGTTTTGCCCGGGGTTGAAAGCTGGGAGGCCCGGGATCGGGGTGTACAGGGGAGCCGGTTGTAGGGGGCTGGGCCCGGTAGATGCCACGGCCGTGCTCAGCTGTCATGGCGCTCTAGTGATGGTACAGAGGGTGGTTCCTTTTGAAGACCATGGCTTCCCTGTCGCCAACTTAGCTGGACAGATATGGCAGCCAGCGAGTGACCCAAGCAGGCTGTCGGCTACAGGCCTGGGTTTCCTTCGCTGGGAGATTTTTCGACTCAGTTCAGGAATGCGATACTGTGGGGTATGTGAGAGGTTTTCCGGCTATGGTTGTTTGTGATAAATGGATAATGTTTACTGGCGATGCCTCGAAACTCTCTCGCTTTCTTGACCAAAATGTGCACGAAATGTCCTCAGCTGTCAGTCGAGACTTGTCTACGGTTTGTATGCCGACGTTCTGGGGGTTAAATGTCCCAGATGTGTGCCGCTACTTGACAGCAAGTGCGGCTAATGTGGGGCAACCTGCACCGCCTGTTCGGAATGTATCGGACACGGTCACACACCCCCTAGTCCACCGGACAGCGGCCCCGCCCCACCAACTCATCTCATGTTTACCAAAAAATCATAATTACCTCAAAACCATCATCATCTTCCCACTTGTCTTCTCACCACGACAGATAGTGGGTAATACGTCTGTTTATGGCGGCCTGAGCGCCGAGGTTTTGCCGAGAATTCCCTTTTGGAGACCTCCCCCTCTGGCCTCACTGTGGTCCTCCCACCCGGACTACTCAAGTCTTCCTAGTGTTGACCTCTGCCGGACTTACCACGCAAAATAAGAATCTTCAAACGAAACCGCTTCCTTACAAGACATTCTGTAGTGATATTATGGGAATGAGTAGCTAGTTAACGTTTATGTATGTGTGATAATGGTGAGGTTTCTGTGTAATAGCCACCGTAAGTATCGGTATTTCCTAAGATTATAATTTGGTGCCTAGAAAAGAGAAGTGTGGCCATTGTGCCCCTCCCCCTCCCCAGTTCTTTAAGTATCACCACTTACGTGTGTTCAACTTTTCAACAATCTGTGCTTCCCTTTTCTCCCAGTGCTGCTAATATAACAGTTATTGCTGCCACATGTTTGTTAGATTCTACAACTGTGAAGGAATAACTTGATTTGGTTGGTTTTGTAGTGGATTTGGTCATGGTTGCCAAGTCTTCCTGTGTGGTGAAGTTGATTTAAACAATGCAGAGCATGCACCCTACTGATTAGGGTTCATTGCAACAGTACAGGACAAGCTTTGGACTTAGTTTTACATGAATTTTTTCATATAAAACCAGATTTGTTTCTATAATCTGACCATCACATCAATGTAAAATTGTTGATCTTAAAAACTATGAAACTTACCAACTGGTGACATTATATATAAAAAGAAGATTAACGTATTAATATCTTGTATTAATATTGCTTCTCTAAGTTGTAATTTTGTGTCAACCAGAATTCTGGAAAATAATTCCTTTTGCTGCCTCCTTGTTTGTCAATGGAATGACGACGTTTGAAAACAGCTGCAAAGGCTGATCAAACATGGGCTATTTTGTGCCTGGATTTCATGGAAGAAAGGAATATTCAAAACACTCAACTGCATGGTTACATGTACATGTAAGTAGGTTTGCTACAGTTCCAAAGTACCAATTTGATCACAAGCAAGAAATAATCTTATCTTAAAGTATGAGTAGCAATGCTTGAGATATACTCCAAGAGGGTGTTGCATGGACAAAGAAATGTTTATCCCGAATTCCTCTTGAAATATGTTTTGAAAAGCTAGACCATACGGTATCGGATTTAGTGAAACTTTTTTTTTCGCAAAATATTTCGTTCTGGAAATAGGACTGTGCAGGAAATATTGAATCCCATAACATACTAGTTCGATGGTCTTGTCTTTCTGCCTTTGATTGCATAATTAATAACCTCCAGCTGGATACATAACTTTATTGAAACCATTACATTTTAGCTCTTTCTTCAAATACATTCTAAAGAAATAGTTACACAAAGATGTCTCCAAAAGATATCCTTATTTGACCTCTATAGCAGACAGTGGAAAACGAAATTCTCGACCAGTAGATAAAAATCGATCCAGGCTGGCATTTGAAAAAAAAAGTAGGACACTTTTAGCTTCTGCTCTCAAAGACAGCCTATTGCATCAAACCTAGATTTAGACAGCTGTCCTTCGGACTAGAGTAGTCATTTGTGTTTGAAAATTAAGCTTGTTCACTGTATTACCATCTCAAATCTTATTTGTAGTTAAACCTTGGGTAAGAGCCTCAACCTGCACTGTAACTTTATATGGCAGTGGTGGTAAAAGATATTTTTGAAGATTCACTCGAAGTAGTTGGAATCAGTCCACCATGACAGGTGGATCTTAAAATTACTCTTCATTAAATTGTATTCATCTGTGACGGGTGAATGGTGTAAAGTCCCACAGTATAGCTGTTATATTTACATGCACATGTACCTTCGCCAGAAGGATTATGTTGGTACATGTATTGGTAGGGTAGTTTCTTGGTTGGTTGAACAAGACTGATTTGCTAAGATGTATCGGGGATGGCCAAAAGAGCAAGTGATTTAATTTTGAGCCAGATCTAAATCCAGGAATACTTTTGAGGAATCTTAAACATTGTGAAAAGAACAGAAAGTTTACTAGAGGTTTCGTCTTCTTGGTGCTTTTCCTTGTTTTCCTTGTTATGTATAAAGCTTCTGTACTTCTTACATACTTTTACACAGAAGATGTCATGCTTGGATATTTGAACGAACAATGTGTTACCATAGTGACCGAGTAGAATTCTTCATGCAATTGTCCAAGACTTTAGGTTTTACAAATACAATCTTAAGCAGCTTTATACATATGCTCAAGATTTTGCATGACTTATTGTTGAATTTAGACCCTATCAGTGTTAGGGTATGGGGGTTTGGGTCGGGGATCAGTGAAATAGTTTCTTTGTCACAAGTCTCTGTTTCATACATAACTTTCACATTGTAGCTCATTATTTTGTGAGTAAAAGTGAAAGAATTACTAGTGGATACGTGTACTCTAACGAGAAAGCATTGGTCCCGGCCAAGTATGTTGTAAACTTGGGGGCACACAAACCTCTCCGGAGGACAAACATTTATAAACAGTTTGATCTCTGAGAGGCATCTTGTTTTGCGGTCAGGAGTAGAATTTGACAGCCATGCCCTTGTGGGTGTAGGGAGATGGTGGGGAATGAGTTCTCTTCTCACCAGTGTCGGTTTTGTTGGTAAGTTATACTTTTAGTGAACACGAAAAAAAGTTTTCTATTGCATTTTTTAAAGCTTAGCTGGTAGGTGGGCCTTGCATGAGCTCAGACATGAATTAAAGTACCGAGATCCAGATTCAAAACTAACGTTTCTATGGATTCTTAAGATTACTATTAAGTATTATTAAGTAGGGAAATTGCTGTCTTGGCTAAGATCTGTACTGTTTGCATCTCAGTGTATTTTGTAGTTCTTTCTTGCTCAGGCATCACATTGACTTTCATGACGATTCTTGCTGTCATAAATTTCTGTTCCAGACACTGTGTCTGTGACCTTGGGCATGCTTTTCTTTATTTTTGGTCTCCCGTCTTCGGTCACTGATTTTAAATATAGTCATGAGTAGCAGTTTGCACGACTGGGATCTTTGCTGTACAAAGGCGCTTGGTGAACCCGCAATCGTGATCTGTCATGAGGCTCATGACAGTAGGCAGATTGGCTCACCGAGATTTGTACTTGAAGGTCCTTGTTCACACACCTCACATCTGCATTAAATGTCATCGGTGACATCCTGAATGTTAATATCCCATTAAAGGTGGGGAGGGGGGCACATGTATATAACATAACACAACATTGCTGTCTGGAGGGTCATCTTATACAGGTATAGCTTGATCGTCCTGGACATTTGGCTGTGATGATCACATGACCTGTTACGACCACGTGATTGGTCAGATCCTAACCAATCATCAGTGTTGGATTTTCCTGTCAAACTTCCAAGTTTGCCATTGATTGAAGAAGTGTCCCAGTCTGATGTAGCTTACCAATATAATCTTGTGTCAGTTTTGAAGGTCAGTATATTGTACGTATATATATATTATATCTATACATGTATCATCGTAATACATGAAATGCAAATGTTCTATCACGTTTTCTAACAAGCCACAAGTTTGGTGCTGCAAAGTAGCCTCCCTGTTTTTGCAGTTTTTCCCTGTAATTCAACTGTAACAGTGGGGTTCAATTGCCACCATAGGATTTGGCGCTCTACCCGCCATGGCGTTGGTTCGATTCCCTGTGTGGGAACCACTGAAACAGAAATGTGCGAGTAGTACAGTCTATTGGCTCCCGGGATTCGAACCTGGGCTTGCAGCTTACAAAATTACATACTAACCACAAGGCCAAAAGGTCCAGACCTGTTGGACTGGTCAGTTGATGACACCTGATCCCCACTGTTACAGGTACTTGGCACACCTAATAGTACAGGTACAGACTTTCTTCCAAGACTCTATTCTTTTACCATTCAGATTTCAGGGCTCGAAATACTGGGTGCATGTGCACCTTAGTGCACCCAAAATTGGAGCTGTACACCCAATTTATTTCTGTGGGTGCACTGGTGCACACAAATATTTTTGTACGTATTTTTTTACATACTAAATGTATGATAGTATACAGGATATTGTTGGAATCTGTCAGAAAATGATAAAATCTTTGTTGTAGTAGTTCTGTAAGAAAAGTTAGTTGCCATTACATATTCAAGCTTAGAAGAGGAGCAGTAAGGTCTGTAATCAGGTTTCGTTGTGTATGGTGAACCCCCAAAAAAATTTTTAGGTTGGGTGCACCAGTGCACCTATTCCCAGAAATGAATTTCGAGCCCTGGATTTAGCATTAAGGTTTGTAAAGATTTTTTTTTTTTTAAATCCAAGAACCATTAAATTAAATTGGATGGTGTGGCAATTTCTGTTAGTCACCTGGTATTGTACTATTTTTGTATTTTTTTTTTCCATTCCGTCCGCCATTCACAAATCATATACCCTACCCCTACAGGAGTAAATTGTCTAAATTCTAACACTAACAGGGAGTAGGTTTGAAAAGTGACTGGAATACTTGACAAAAGAGGCACCACCTAGACTCATCATTATCATCCTAAATGGCAATTCAAGACAGCCTGCTTTCTTCACATGTGATAACACGAGGCAGCTAGGGATATTTATATCTTATTAAGCATCCACATTATGCAGAGTATCTTAGAATCAGTCATTCTGTTTTCCTGAGTTTAGTGCCTTGGATAGCTTTGGATTGCTTAATTTTATGGTACATGTGGAGGGAAAAAGTGATATGTATTGTAGCAAGTAGATTTTAGCAAATTCAAAATTGCTTTGTGCATTTATGTTACCTTGTAGGTTATAAACATATAAGATTGGATGTAAGTTGTACTCAAAAAATCTTGTATTTACCTGTATGACATTTTGAAATTATTACTCTAGTGTTGTAATTACACAGAATAATTAGAGCAATTACTTGCATCATAATAAAGGTCTATAAAACACATAAAAGCATGCAGATTTGGTCTAGATAAACAAAATGTCAAATATACGTACATTCAGAAATGAAGTGACAGAAACTAAATCTAGGTACATGAAATGTGGACTGTTTAGATAATGCTTTGTAATATTCACTGATCAAATTGTATGCTATAGCTACCGGATTCTATGTGATGTCCAACATGCATGTAGTAGGTAATTTAAGTCTTAAGGGTCCTACTGAATGAAAGAAAATTCCAACATTTTTCAGCAAAATTCCAAAATTGATTATACTAAAAAATGGCACATCTGTTCTCTAATACTCCTGATGACTTCTGCATCCTAATTCATAAAACTACTTCAGTTTTCCATGTTTTTATTACTTCTTGTTTCAACTCTAGGAGTATGCTGATTATTAAAAAAATCAACTGTTGATTTTAACAAAAATTGCAGGTAACCAAGTCCCATAAATAAGACATTAGGCCACACCAATTTAATTTGTTGGTTCTCGGATTTTTTCAGAAAAAATATGAAGCGACAGGGCGAAAAAAAATAAAAATAAAAACAGGTCTAGGCATCCTATTATAGGCTTAAATGCTATGAAATGAGCCATGAAGTCAACACAAAAGGCTGGGTTAAAATTTAAACATTGAATTGTGAACTTTTAATCAAACCACTGCAATGATAGATGGGAGAACTGTAACAACTAGGAAGAAAAGGACTTTCCTCAACTGTTGGGGGCAAAACATGAGCATTTTTCAGTTGATTCAGGACCAGAATCAATTTTTTTTTGCAAATCAGAAAAAACGAAGAGGCGAATCCGAGAACCAACAAATTAAATTGGTGTGGCCTTATGTTAAGTCCGTGAACAAAAAAGAGAGTTGTTGAGAATGTGAATATTAACGTATATGACAGACGAGAAGCAATATGGGTGATTATAATATTCTGTTCTTGAAAGCGACAGGTTTTGAATTACAATCTGTATGTATAGATAAAGGACACTTGTCTCATTATCAGACTTTTCTCCAAGAAAATTCCCATGATGCCGTGCTCCATAATACCACTCCTCCCAGAGGTTTTATCAAGCCATTTTCGTTTACCGGAACATCTATTTTTGGAGCACCCTGATTTCATAATTCATTGATGATTAATTGATGTTGAATATTTGCATCAGAAAACGCAATACGATATCTTCTAGGCAGTTTGAAAAAATGTTCCCCTTTTCTGTGATTACTATATGAAGACTACTATTTCCCTTTTTGACAATTATTCAAAATTTTAGATGCACACAATCAATGATTTCCTGTGAATACTGTACTAATTAGATAAAGGTTTTAAGGTTTTTAAGTTGTAGCTTAAATTTCTGGTCGCTGAAAAGGTTATCCGTTTGATCGAACTGAAACGTATCCCCAAGAAAGTCATCCATGCAGACAGGAGGCCAGCCTTTTTACATGGGGTTTGCCCCAGATGAAGAGATGAGCATTAGTTTACCGAAAGGTCACATTTTAATTGGCCGGAAATTCTTAAGGGAGGAAAAAAAAGGCCCGACTGATACCCAAATCACGAAAACCTCTTGCTATCCTCGTTCCTATTTTCTTAAGACACCATAAAGCACTCTTTGTTCAGGATGATATTATGAGATTTGATTTTCATTTTAGTTTAATTGTATAGTCGTAAAGTCTCTGTGAGAGGCAGTTGCATATTGTTTACACGTGTAGCAGGGAGGGGGATCCCCAGGAAAAAGCTCTTTGAAAGGCACCTTGCTGCAAAGGTCAACAAGACCATGATGAAAAGAAGAGGAAAAAGTCTTGGCGACCGTCCAAGTGGTTGGGCTGAAGAGTCTTACATAACCAGGGATAGAAATACCATATGTACGTGTGCACCACGGAAGAGGAAGTGAGTACATGCAATTGATGAAAGTAAGATAGAGGTCCTGTGTTTGGGAGAGCCACACCCAACACACAAGAACCCACCACACTTAACGAAAAGAATAGGGGTCCTTTCCGGTGTGAGTGGTTCAAACCTTACAGTCCGATCTTCAGCAGCTTGTATTTACATGTACAAAACTGGTGTGTTACGCCTTAAAACGGTTTACCGGTTATGCAAAACAAACAGCCAACAAAAGATTTTGTGTGACAGATGATGCTATTTTCTATACTACACATTGTAGTACATCAGCTTGAAGGATCTACATGGGGGCCCGCAAGCCCTTTTCCGTAGAGCGTAATCGGCCGTTTTAATTCTACGTAGAGTGTAGACTGACCACTCTAATATTTTTGCGTAGAATGTATTCTGCGTTTTAATTCTACGTAATGCGTTGTAGCCACTTGGAATTTATCGTAAAGCGTAATCGAGAGGTTTCCAAATTCAACGTAGAGCATTGTCGGGACCCCCCCTTGCAGGCCCTCCTACATGTAAAACCTGTCTTCTTCGTCCACACCCAAAACTGGCCTCACCTAATCTCAAGAAATTCTTACCATGAAACACTGGGGATTAAGTGTGCCACATACTCATTGGATAAATTTTCTCTTAACAATCTACTAAAACTTAACTCTGGAAGGTTTCTGTCTTCAGAAACTGGTAAGAAGCTGGTTTGGGCATCTTTGTAAGGGCCTATATTCTCCCAATCCAGGTATAAACTGGGTCAACTTAAGATTGTAAAACACTACACTTGAATTTAAGGGTCAGTACACCTTAGCTTATAAACTTAAATTATAGATACAGATTTTAACTTAACCATCTTTGCCACTTTTTGGCCAAGTAGACTGATTCTTACTGCCAATTATAATTGACAATTCAGCCAATGAGATGCTTCTCTTCAGTCCTAGAATTTATTATGTTGAGGCCAAAGTGGGCGGGTCTAGGGTGAAAGGTTAACAATGCAGGTCAAAGTTCGTCAGCTGACATACTGTGCAGTGTTGAGTAAATATAGGCTGATACAAACTCCTCTTTGTGTTCCTATTTGTGGTCCCCTACTCTTTACTCTCGATTAAACGTACCGGTACGTTTATTTTTTTTCGCCTTGAAATCCGCCCGGTACGTTCTTATTTTAGACGGTACGTTTATTTTTTTTCTCAGAATCAAAAAAAGTTCCGGGCAAAAAAGTACGTAACTGCAGAGTTAAAATGTCACGAAAGGCACATGTCTGGACGTAAAAAGGAAGTTCCTACTACAAATAATACATTTAAGTCTTTTTGTAGGAGCTTGTTGCGGTATTCTAGCGGGAACTTTTCATGTTTTGTCGTTAGTTCTGCCAGTACGCAAGAGGATCCGACAAGACCGGGGGTGGCCGCTCCGGTGTTGAACGGCCTTGAATAAACTAACTCTCGTGTCCCTTTTTTTGTTGGCCCGAACATCCACCCGGTACGATCTCATTTTGGACGGTGCATATAATAATTTTTCAAAATCGGGGCATAGTTAACAGCATTGAAAGTACATGCCCTTTGGAGAAAACATCTTTTCTGGGTGCAAGTTTTTGGAAAGCCACGATGCCCGGACACAGCCGCCCAAAGTAGCGGCCACTTTGCAACATGTCAAATATGCACGGGCAGAACTTTACTGACACCAAACGTACGGCAGATTTACTGAGTCATCGTACTTGTACTTTTGTAGGGAAAAGATCACCTCTTTTTTCCAAAAAGGTAAGTAATATTTTGGAACACGTAGCAGGTCGGAGATATGACTCTAGCGTTACTAGAAATAATTTGGGGGGGAGGAACATGTGCTTGCACATTACGTGTTTCAAGTATTCCTTTTTCCAACGAAAATATGAAAATAATACCAGACAAGAGTGTATTTTAGCATAATAAATCGTATTTCTCACAAAAATTCCAAAATCCTACCAGAGAAATGACAATTCAAGCTGGAAATAGTCCGTTCTGACTGGAGCACGTAAGGAGTAAACACTTGAAAACTTCCCACGATGTGGAAGAGCCTACTTTGAGTATGGGGAAGCTATGATTTTTAAATGTGAATAAAACTCTTTCTTAAAAAATCACATATGGATGTTACATTATGGAAGAGTTGAGTAATTCTTAAAAAGGTGTTGACATGACAAACTTGCAATCTATTCATATCAAGTACACATCAAAATGTTTTAAATATTCATGTCCCCCTACTAGAGAATGAACCATTCTTCCAAGCCCCGCCTCCCATCATTTGCATACTAACACAAACTTCAAGGCTTGCTACATTTTGTAAGTGAAACCTGAGACCCTTGAGATTGTGGCAGTCCGAATTGTTGCTATTCTCGTGTGAACTTTGTGTGTGACTTGTGGATTGTGTCAATTGTTTGAAAACTGATTGAAGTTTTTTTAAAGGTATAAAAATGAAATACCATTCAAAATCTAACATTATATTCTATATTTGATTCTTTTCCCTATGTCTTTTTACACATTAATGCAAATTTGTATAGAGCATGTATTTAGCATATTGTAAATTTCTGTTCAACTTCAAACTCTATTCATGTAATTTTTCTTAACCTTAAAAAACAAGGACTCTTATCCCAAAACTTGATAGCATTGTTCCTGCTCAATGCATGCATGCAAATGTAATGATCAACAACAAATTGTGTGAACTCAGAGTCAGATCTCAAGTTAGAATGTAGATGGATAATGTCATTAGACTGCACGACATATACATAGGCATGTACCTCTTATTAACCTGTAAGAATGCAGGCTGATAATTTGGTAATTTTCCAGGGGTATGTTTATTCTGGGGGGGGGATATTTATTAGGTTTTGAAGATTTCTCGGGGGTACTTTTTTTCCGGGGGTATGTTTATTTGGGACCTGTGTTTGCAAGGGAAACATACATGTACACCATGAGAACACATTTTAGTAGCATAAACATTGCTTTCACATGCCAATTAAAAATTTTCCGGGGGGTACTTTTATTCCAGGGGGTACTTTTATTACATTTTGAAGATTTGTCCGGGGGTACTTTTATTCCAGGGGGTACTTTTATTCGAGAGGTGAGAGTATATGACTTATCAAAACCCAAGCACATGAATATGAGCAATTCATTCATTAAAATACATACACAAAAATATTGAAGCATTAGAATATCCTAGTTCAAAATTATTCGGAACAGTTACGGTTCTTGCAGAAAGGTTTATCAGATGTCAAGTAAAATATTGAAGCCAATAGAAAAAAAAGTACTGCACATCTTAAAATGTTTTATTTTCACAGTGACCTCCCTGCAAAATTTATGACACTGTGAATATATATTACTGCACTATTAGTATTACTGAATTATTTCAATCCCTTGTACCACGAAATTACGTCCCCACGAATATAAAAGAGTATTTCAAGCCGTGTTTTGTACTTGCAGGTTCTATCTGTCTAGATAACCATTAAGCAAGTGTACCTGCACAATGTTAATGTACAGTTTGGCCCTACCTGGAGGAATATTGATAAATATTTCATGAAAACATTCAAGGCCACAAATGATGCATTCAACTGGTGATGGTACGTTACATTCCATTCCATCAATCTTTTCTTCTCATCACCACAACTGTAGCTTATCGCAGTGGAGCCAATAGTATTTCTCCCGATATTTGTCAAGAAGCAGAAAATTATGTCTCACAGGGTTATGTCTTTAATTTTGGGGGGAGAATACCCCATGCACCGTGGAAACTTTTTTTTTTTTAACAGTGTCGCTCAATGCAAGGCCATTGGCCACTTCTAGGCATAGAGCTAGAGGTATAGAACTGTAACAGCAACTCTTCTCCCTGAGTCAGAAACATCCTCACAAGAAGTGAGGACTAACTGACCCAATAGGAGAAGCAGGGGTTACGAGGCTGGTCTGGAAAATTCCCTACCCCTTCTTAGACCATAATGGTTTGTTCCACTTCCGCTCACGTGGGTTTTTTAACGTGCTTGAGGTGTGTCTCTCCTCAAACACAGGACCTCCATTTTAACGTCCCATCCGATAAGACGCCCCTAACCGAAGCTAGGTACTCATTTTCACCTGAGTGAAGTGAGGAAAGTCGTGTAAAGTACCTTTCCCAAGGGTACAACGTCGGGGCGCATGTTCGGACTTGTTCGGGTACAACCCGGAATCGAACCCGGGTCTCCCCGTTTCATAGTCCAGTGATGTACCACTACACCACGCGACGCCACAAACTTCTGTTCCTGACCCTTACGCTGTGAAAAAATTTGATGAGCAACCTAGTAATTCAACAGATATATGGTATTCAGGTTTCATAATCATAATCATAATCTCTAGCTTTCCTAGTGTTCATAAATGTTTCAATTATCATTGGTTAAAACAGCACTGGTATAAATTTTAGTTATGGTTGACTACTATTATCAAGGAGGTTTAAAATCAAATTAACCTTCTTGCTATTATATATGGTTCTTTTGTTACTACATATAGCATTTCTCTCATTGTGATATTTTGAGGCAAATGGAACTATTTTTGGGAGTTGAACCCTTAGCATATGGAAGCAAAAATCATCTAGCTACATAAAAGGTACTGGAAATAGCTTGGCTGTGCTTGGCAGATGCAGTCTTTTAGAAAATCCCACCTATTTATACCTGAAATCGTTTAGGCTTTCTTGTTTATGCATGCACTCATGCTATATATTGCTCTTGTATTCTCATTTATCTGGCATATCAAAGTTTTTTTATAAGAAATTATCAGGATGATAAACATGTTAGTATAATGAAAGCATCAGATATTTCTATGTGTGCAGAATTAATAAGATGTGGCTCCTATCATAAACTCACAGATGGTTAGACATCTGCCTAACGTACTAACAAGTCAACCTTGGATCCGCCATTCGCTTGGTAATGAGGCTTTTTTTTAGAAACCCACCTTTGTTACTGGGAGAATGATAGATTTTTCTGGATGGTAGCAAGCAAGGAAATGTCATTTATGGCAGGTAGATATTTTAAGAACTTGTCAGAGTAATATAGCTTTGGAAAAGATCTGGATTAGATATAGGAGTGGGCATGTTTCCATATCGAAAGATGATTGTAGCATTCTAAGTCTGGTGTCGTGTGCATTTTCTAGTGTGGCTAATCAGCCCTATCTTGGCATGGCAGTCCAGGCTACAGTTGGTACACAAGAAGGTTGTGAATATGGGAAAAATGATATTTTCTATTCCATTTTATTTTAGTTATTGAATCAATTTGGTTTACTCTATCATCTTTTAATTGTAAATGATTGTATTGTATTCTAAATAATCGTATGGTATTTCACTTCAGTTGTATGGTATTGCGTTGTAATACTACTTATGGACATACGTGTATTTCTGTTGTGTGGATGATACTTTACAGTTATTGAAACTGTCTTTGTTTTCTCTGTTTTAGGTGTCCAAGAACTAGCCACAAAGACACTTCACATCCAGTCGAAACGGTTTTACCTGGATGTCAAACAGAACCGGCGAGGCCGTTTTCTCAAAATAGCCGAGGTGAGTAGACAACAGGAAACACTGATATTCATAGTTCTGCAGTATTAGGCCACACCAATTTAAATGTGTTAGTTCCAGGATTTGCCTGCTTAATTTTTTTCTGTTTTGCAAAAAAAATAAAAACATTTCAGGCTCTGAATCAACTCCAAAATGCTCATTTTTTGGCCCCCAAAATTAAAGGAAGTCATGTTGTTACAGTTTTTTCATCTATCAATGCAGTGGTTCGATTAATAAAGTATGAAATTCATTGTTTGAATTACAAACCGGCCTGGTACATGTATGTTGACTTCATGGCTCCTGAAATAGCATTTGGGTAGATGCCTAGCCTATTTTTTTATTTTTTTTGCCTTGTTGTTTCATAATTTTTCTGAAACCGAGAAACAACAATTTAGGGTACCCTTACATAGCTATTTGAATAATTTGCAGAATGACAGTGACATGTGCCTGATATGTGCCTAAGGCTCTGATTCGATCCTCCGTCAGAAGTATTTCATAAGTATGAAAATCAAACCCATGTCTGACATGTAAATTTCTTCTTATATTATATTTCAAGTTCATAATGCTTTCTTTGTTCATGATGTATCCGTCTGTGTGGCAGACTGTGCTTGCTATATGCTATTGGCTTAGGGCAATATCGCAATGAAATCCGTAATTACACTTGCACAATGACTGTGATGGAAGTATGATATTCAGCTCTAAATATGGAGCAAAATGGCAAGCTTTCAAATTAGTATGTGTAACGTTACATGTGTGTATATTAAATTGAAAATAGTCACAATTACAAGTTTAACTGTCATATAAAATTTAAATGCTTGTAAAATTTGTAACTGCATCATGTTATTAAAAAAAAAACAGGAAATATTAAAATTACAGTGTTTTTCCCCCAGTTCAGAGATACTCTAGAATTTGTTCTTCCCTAAAGCTATTGTAGAAATTCAATGGAATTTGCTATCGTCAGTGGTCTGTTGGTAAGATAGCTTTATCCAAACATTGTTAGGCGTTACACCCTCTTTCCTCTAGAGGCTGTAACTGCTTAGGCTACAACAATTTGGTTGTCGGATTTTTTCAGAAATAATGTTAAGAAAAGCCGGTGGAAAAAATAGAAAATAAAAACACACCTAGGCATCCTATGATATATAGCCCCAAATGCTATGATAGGAGCCATGAAGTCAACTTACCAGGATTGGTTTATGATTCAAACAATTGTTTTCAACCTTTTTATCAATGTATTGATACACATGTAGATGGATAGACTGTAACAACTAGGAAGGCAAGGAGCTTTCTTGAACCGTTGGGACCGTAATATGAGCATTTTGGAGTTGATTCAGAGGCTGATATAATTTTTTTTTGCAAATCAGAAACATGTGAATCCGTGAATCAACAAATTAAATTGTTGCACCACAGACAAAATGGACAGGAGAGAGAGCCAAAGAGTTGTTTGTTTGTTTGTTTGTTTGTTTGTTTGTTTGTTTGGTTGTTTTTTTAGATGTTTTCTCCTTGAATTAGGAATTATAGGTCAGAAATCCGTGTATGGGGTCGTGTGGCACAACGGCAGCGTGCGCAACTCGGAATCAAGAGGTCCCGGGTTCGAGTCCTGACATGCCACCGATCTTGTGAAAGGCACTTTACACGACTTTCCCCACTAGACTCAAGTGAAAATGAGTATTATCTATCCAGTATCCGTTTCTATGTGCGGGACACAACACCAGCAACAGCTGCCTCTGTTCCATGTGTATTGCACTGTTGCAATTTCAATAAATCAAATCAAATCAAATCTGGTCTTTTCCACAGGTCGGTGCTGGTGGCAACAAAAGCCGTTTAACACTTTCAATGTCAACAGCGGCAGAATTTCGCGATCATCTCACAGACTTCAGTGAGCATTATGCACAGCTGGGTAAGTCATGGACTCCAAGTTTGGTCTGTTCTAGCACTAGTCATAAGACACAAGAAATGTTAAATTCTAGTCAGAATCCATAGATGTTTAAATGTTCCAGTAGTTATAGTTTCAAGACATCATGAAGAGTATAATTACAGAACTCTCTACATCCAACTGTGGAGTTAAGACTGCGAAAAATTAATGACTTTACAATGACCCTACAACTCTGCATGTTACGACAGTAATGTAGTTAAATGTATTATCATGCCATTCACCGACATAGAGATTTCATGCTTAAAGATGCTTCATTACCATGTATAATCTAAATCTTGAAATATTATATATAGACTGGTTTATTGATGAACAAATAAATCCCAGGACCCACTGGCAGCCGAGATACATTCGGCTGAATTGTTGGGTCTGGTTGCAAAATACAACATTATTACGATTCTAAATGGGCTATACAGTTGTTTACACACATAGGGATAAAATTTAACAATTGTTTAAGGTATTCATGTTGATTCTATTCTTGTGGTGACCTCTGTACATTCAAGTCATTATACCACAAATATGCTTTTAAATTAAAACACAGAGAAAACCTCCTTTACTCTCCTATTGCAAAGTCTAGTGCCTGCGAAAGTAAATGAATTGACAGTAGCTACCATTTTAACATGGCTTGCCTTGGTTGGTGCAGGGCCAGCCAATCCTGACAACCCTCCCGAGGATGGACGCTTGAAGAGCGAGACCATGGTCAAGGAAAACAGACGTTATTACCTGGACCTTAAAGAGAACGCGCGTGGCCGATTTTTGAGGGTCAGTATATGCCCAATTTGTTTCTGCATAAAAACACACAAGGAAGAATCAGGAGGTTGAAAATAAAGGGAAAATTTAACTGGGCTTTATAGGCAGGGAAAGTGAACCTTTATGAAGATTTTAAAATGAAAATATTAGTGCCAACTTAACAGACCTCTTGGAGTGGCAGCGTTTATTTTTTCAGGGGAGCGCTGGTACATGATTTTTGGCACGGGGATTTATCCACGGAGGGAGTTACACATAAGCAAGCCAGCTCTCTGTAGATACGGCTCTAGATCTGCCCCTCATCAAGGCCTTCTGCAAAAGAAACCACCGCTCGTAGAAACAATTGTTGCCCCATTTGAAGTGTGCACACAAGTCTAGTGTCAACTGTAGACATGCAGAGCATATCACTTTTGTGCAACCCAAATAATAGCGGTGCACCTAATTTTTGATGGTGCACCTAGAGATTTGTCCATAAAGTGATTTGCTTGTGCCTGTCCCCAGGTTAGCCAACTCATCAACCACAGACACAGATCGCCTTGCCAGATGCACTAACGGAATTTACCCCCACTAGAAAGCATGTTAGCATAGTCATTTTCTCTTGTACAGTGATGGGAGTGGGAGTTAGCTGTTGGTAGACCAAACTTTGATTTAGAGTAAAGAAACTAACAAAAAAGAGTGGGAGCGGGTATTTCGAACCCAGTTCTATCCCTGCACTGGGGATAACATTGAACATTATCTGCACAAGACAAATTTTACCTGCACCACTCAGACAGTGTGGATCGTAGTGGAATCTGTTCAAAAACTATTATTTCTTTTATACTTAATAGATGGTAACAGTCAATGCTACAAATGGAAATCACCATACACCTACTAAACCCAGTGCAGGTTAGGTGCAGGTAGACATCAGAAATACCTGCACAGCTCCAATTTTACCTGCACTAACCTGCATATACCCAGTGCAGGTTAGGTGCAGGTAGACATCAGAAATACCTGCACAGCTCCAACGTCCCAAGTTTAACTGCATATGCACCCAGTATTTTGAGCCCTGATATACCACCCTTCTCTGATCACCCCTTGTCTGCCTTACCCACCATGGTAACAGTAGGCAGCCTTCTATCAGTATGCAACACTCCTTCTAACAGTCAAGGTGGAAAAGTTGGGAATCTGACAGGTTATAAAGCGGCCTTATACATGTACAGTTGTAGCTAGCATGTTGACATCCAGAGATATTGATTTGGGGGGAGTCACTGTCAAACCCAGAAAATAACTGTTGCATGTCTTGTTATTATTAGACCGTCAAAATGTAGACGTACAAAATAAAACTGCACAAATACAAATATTTGACAGACATGCAGCCACTCTTTCATTGGTCAAACCACTAATTGCCTTGTTATCATTGGTCAAACTGCTAATTGTGATGGACAGTTTGTTGCTGGCATTGCACACATGCAGACTAAGTGAAGGCAGAGATGAATGCACTATTTAGTAATGGAAACTTTATCTATATTTGAATCTACATGATTTAGGTGTCCATGGAATGATTTGCTCGTGCCTGTCCCCAGGTTAGCCAAACCGTCAACCGCGGACCACGGACACAGATCGCCTTGCCAGCCCAGGGCTTGGTCGAGTTCAGAGATGCGCTAACGGAATTGCTGGATGAGTTCGGCACCGATGACATGAGTGGTAATTGTTTAAAAGGAGGTCTTTTTGATTACTTAGTTTGATGTTAAAGCTAACACAAAAAGTATATCTTCCACATGTTAGATATTCACCTTAGGCCACACCAATTTAATTTGTTGGTTCTCGGATTTTTTCAGAAAAAAATATGAAGCGACAGGGCGAAAAAAAATAGAAATAAAAACAGGTCTAGGCATCCTATTATAGGCTTCAATGCTACAAAATGAGCCATGAAGTCAACACAAAAGGCTGGGTTAAAATTTAAACATTGAATTTTGAACTTTTAATCAAACCACTGCAATGATAGATGGGAAAACTGTAACAACTAGGAAGAAAAGGACTTTCCTCAACTGTTGGGGGGCAAAACATGAGCATTTTTCAGTTGATTCAGGACCAGAATCAAATTTTTTTTTTTTTGCAAATCAGAAAAAAACGAAATGGTCATGGTTTTTTTTGCAAATCAGAAAAAAACGAAATGGTCATGGTCAAATTTCTCTGTAACGGTATACGTTTGATAGAACTTCCAGTTCTAACAAACTATTTTCTATCTCATGTACATGTTCTGGTCTAGCTATACCGGTAGTCAGGATTTTAGGTGAAGTTAGCTCTATCATACTCTGAAAGAAGGGACATAAGTTGGGGCCCACTACCTGCTTTCTTTGGAACTGCAGGGGCAGTTTAGTTGTAAACTTTTGGAACAGGGTTGTTAACTAGGATGTCTATACTTGATACTGACTTGGTTTCACTCTGTGTGGTCAGCAGAACAACCAGAACTCCCTGAAGGTCGTCACATGAGGGTGGAAAATAAAAACTTCTACTTCGACATTGGCAGCAACAACAGAGGTGTCTACATGCGCATATCAGAGGTACGTTTCTGTTTCACTTCATCAAGAATGTCTCAGACGTTTGACCTCACCACAAGGGTGACCCCTCTCAGTGCCATAGCTCTGCTTTACAGTTGGGCCCTGCAAAATATACATGAAAAAGATAACTATTGTGAGAGACTGTGTGTGAGGGAGCGTGTGTGAGAGCGCATGAGTGTGTGTGTGTGCGCGTGTGCGTATGTGTATGAGTGCGTGTGCGTGCGTGCGTACGTGCATGTGTGTATGAGTGTGTATGTGAGAGAGAGAGAGTGTGTGTGTATACATGTATAAGAGTGTGTGGATGTGAGGATGTGGTTGTGGGTGTGAGCATGTGTTAGGGGTGGGTACTGGATCAACTGAAACTGCGGTTAACTGTAATATAGTATAAAATGCAAGCTGTAGCAAAGGTACATTGCACTATAAGCTGCACAAAAAAAAAGTATTATGCTTCACCTCAATGGACCTATACCATTATTAGGTCACAGTTTGTTTACCTGTTCTAAAGAACATTCTAGAACGGTCAGTTAAAGAATAAAGATCATTTCAAAGTTTTCAAAGTCAGGTATGTCTGATTTTTGCTGCATCTAGTTGTGTTGACACAGCATTACATGCCGCATGGGTGATTTAGTTGTGACATTAGACGAAAGTAGTAATGTATTAAAAGCCTTATATTAGGCTAACGTTACACAAACACACACCGTGCTACGCACCCCTGTACAATATAAACGTCGATTGACCGGCATTCATTGCGGTAAACAAACTGTGACGTAATAATGGTATAGGTCCATTGACGACGACAGCTTTACCTCAACCTGTGACTGGTTTGAACCTTATAGGTGAAGAGCACTTTTCGCACATCAATAACCATTCCGGAAAAGTCATGGGTACGTTTCCGAGACATCTTCGGTGACTATGTGGAAAAGATGAAAGAAACACAACAAAGAAAAGAACAGCAGGACAGAAGTTCAGGAGACTGAGGAAGAAGGAAGGTAAGACATCCTTAAAAAATCAATATGCGTCTTAGGATTCTATTCTTTTGTGAACCTTACATAATTATTAGTTTTGTTCTGTGTGTTTGAAAGTAGATTCACTGATGAAAAGTACTTTTGCCAATAAATTCACACACATAATAGGAGAAAAATATCATGCATTTTCCTACAAATGTCTTTTGCATACATTTATTCTTTTTCTTTTATTGACCAATAGTTGACTGATATATTCGAGCTTATTAGCTACATATTGTGTTATGTATCCACTAGAAAGTATATTAGCATAGTTAGTAGGCATCATTTTGTCTTGTACGGTGATGGTAGTTATCTAAAGGTTTTTATGGCCCATGGTAGTTTTGATTTAGAGTGAAGGTATTAACAAACAAGGAAGTAATATTAAAACTTGCATGAAAGTTTATAATGTTGGCAGTTAGCATGTAGTACAAAGCTGCAACTTTGTTACAACACAAAAGTATACGTAAGGCCACACCAATTTAATTTGTTGGTTCTCGGATTCGCCTCTTCGTTTTTTTCTGATTTGCAAAAAAAAAAATATGATTCTGGTTCTGAATCAACTGAAAAAATGCTCATGTTTTGCCCTCAACAGTTGAGGAAAGTCCTTTTCTTCCTAGTTGTTACAGTTTTCCCATCTATCATTGCAGTGGTTTGATTAAAAGTTCAAAATTCAATGTTTGAATTTTAACCCAGCCTTTTGTGTTGACTTCATGGCTCATTTCGTAGCATTTAAGCCTATAATAGGATGCCTAGAACTGTTTTTTTTTTGTTTTTTTTTCGCCCTGTCGCTTCATATTTTTTCTGAAAAAATCCGAGAACCAACAAATTAAATTGATGTGGCCTAAGTGCATTGAATTTTTGAATGTTCTACTGCAATCTTCATCAGACGTCATGTGACCAATCACCTGCATTGTTATACGGTCTAGCTTATGTGAACTAACAGGCACGTCATTGGTCAAATCAAGTGACCAATCACCTACAGTGTAGCTCATGTGACCTAACAGGCACGTGATTGGTCAGAGCAGCCTTCACTGAATTTTGAATTTTTTTCCAGCCTGTTCTGCAGACATTTCCAACACTTCGTGCTGCCTGTCGGACTTGGACCTGCTCAAAGGAGTGGCTCGTGTTTTTTCAACTTCGTTTGTAATTTGTTCCCAACAGAATCAGTATTTCATATGGACAGTTATCCCGTTGATCAACTGAAGAGACGTAGAAGCAGTTTCCTGGTTTCTGTAGTCGTCAATGTTGTAATATTTTCCTACACATTGTAAGTTCTGGCTTAGAGATTTGGAATGAAAGAACAAAATACATTATTCAAAATAACAACTTGAAAGAATGTGGTATTTAAGAGTTGTGTACCAACACCAACTGTGTTTCAGTTGAAATTTTGCACACTTAGCTTTGATTAAAACCTACTACCAACTGTAGCTATGGATTTGAATCTATGTCGTTGCATTGTTCCCATAGCAACCCATGGTGCTCATAGGATGACCTTTGACATTATTGGCTGATTTTGCAATGGTCGGTAGGAGAGGTGACTATAGAAAAGAGTTTGCTGTACTTGAGTGCACTGCTGTCTGTTTGTTTGAAGTTGTTAGAAAAGAGAAAGAATGTAACATGTCAAGCATATCTTCTCTAATACATGTAGGTGGTAAATCTATTTGTACTGAGTTTCTCTACTATGCTTTTGTCGGTGTTTATTGTGTTGGTAATGTGAGTATGGATCATCTACTGGAGTCAAGGATGCTGGTTTGGTACACCCCAAAGACAATCCCTTCATGTCGGTACTGAGAAAACACAGCAGCCACCTTTCACCTGTCATTTGAACCTTCTCTCTGCCCAGGTAGCCTTTTAGCACCACATTTGGAATGGCTACGAGGTTAGGTAGCAGGGAGCTGAGGACTGAATTTTGGTTCTGGCACAAACATTTGTGCTGTATGACGGACAACCTCAGTTAAAAACAGTCCTTACCGGAAACTAAAATAAAAAGAGTCACAGATTCTTGCTTGGTTTTCATTCTCTTAAAAAAAAGATAAAGATGAGATGATTCTGCTGTCTATGAACATAAGATGAGCCTATTTGCTGTCGTGATTCATCAATTTTTATGATGGTTCATTGCCACTTGTTCATGAGGGGTGTCACAGGGTGTGCCAGAGGCACTGCATGTATTCACGGAAAGGAGGAGCCCAAAAGTTTGCCCAGTTTTGACCCAATTAAAGAAAGAAAAAAGAAAGTCCTGGTCATAACATAAGACTATCCACTGGCAAGTGATGTAAGCAAGAATGTTCCCAGTTTGGAGACAACAATTAAAAAGGCACCGCCCCTGAGGTTTTGCCAAAAATGTTAACATTTGGTCTGTCAGCATAAAACAGCCTTACGCCTGGATATTAAAGCTGTGGATACTCTTAGTTATGTACAATATTGAACCTGGTTTTGTTGTGGTGATGTACAATATCAAGCCACTATGTGCCACAATGTTGTGGTCATGCTTTTTACTAGCCTTGCCAATCAAGACCCAACGATTTGACTGTAACATAATGTAAATGAAAGATTCTTCATATGAATGACAATATTGTTTGTCAAACATTCCTCCACAGCTAGGCATCGTTGATACATGTAAAATACTGTATGTTTATCAATCAACTCCTTTTGTTAAAAAAAGGCTAAAACTTTTGATCTTTATTAGATGAACTTCTGAAAGTGGTCACAGATTTGAGTGTATAAAGTTAAGATTCTGTCAGTTCATCTGCATGTAGTTCTTTTTTTTTGAGGAGGCAGATCTTCTTAAATCAAATGTTAATTTTTACATAAAAGTAATATGTATTACCATCTTTTTATGTGTTATTTCTTAAATATTTATGCCAGTGCGTGTTCTATGTAAACTTTTAGCAGTTAATTTCTGGAAGTTCATGTAGCTAGCCTTGATAAGATTTTTGTGATGGTTGATGTTTACCAGTCAGCATGTTGTCATTTTTTTTTTGTGATGAAGTCCAAACGAAAACTTCCCACTACAAAACCCATGCTGGTTTGGATGAAATGAATATTTAGCTTGATTTTTGCGTATTGTAAAAAAAACAATTCTTACACTGTTTTGATTATGGTAGAATCAGTTTCACATCTTGACAACTTGCCTTGTGTTTGGAACAGCTTTGGTCACACAAAGACTCTGAGAATCCAGAAGCGAAATATGTCAGCTTCTGTTGTTTGGTGCTGTCAGTAGCCTGCCGTTCTTCCAAATCCTGCTTCGGTTTTTCGGTGCTCCATACCCGCAGGTCTATCTAATCACATGGGAGGATTGACAAGCTAGAAACTTGACTGTCAAAATCACTAGTAATTTGGTGCAGGCCTATCGGAAACTTTTTGTGATCTTTGCATGACTGCAATCTTTTAAGATGTGGCTCTATGCACCAAATTCTTTGACCAAAATACAGTAAGACGTAGGTAGCTTAAGATTGCCACAAGTCGATTTTTGTCTGATAGTGGTCCGTAATCTGAACTTGCTACGAGGATGACTGTGATCTGTCTCTTACTGTTACTTACAATTTTGTATACCCTATACTTCTTACTTGGTTGGTTGACTTGTGTAAGTGTGGTCCAATGGTATATCAGTAGTAGCAGGACGGGCATTAGAAGGCGTTGTTGAAGACAATGTTAATGAGGAGACCAAATACCGTGTACAGATGTCAAATCTTGTCCACACTTTTCAGTCAATCACTTGCAGTGCATCCAGTTTGGAGAAAACGAAAAAAAAAGATTTTGGTCCAGAAAAAAATGACGCTTGTTGAATTGAGCAATTTTCCAAGTCACTAGTAACTTGTGGTGGTGCAACGTTGCATTGATTTCCATCGGTGCGATCAAAAGTCAGCCTATGTTCTTACCACGTCGTACCAAATAGTGATTCGGACGGTTGCTGCTAGGTTGACCACTTTGGTCGTGGCAAACATTTTCCACAGCATAATAATTTATGGAAGTAATTGATTGAGTAGTAGTGAACATTTTCTGAATCTGGGGACGTTTTCATTCTTCATGTCCCTGCAAGTTTTACCAGTGGAACAGGTAAAAACGTGTCCCTCACTGGAACTAGTTAACTGCCTTTTGCAACACAAAGATGGGCACTACTGTGGTGGTGTTCACCGGCCTTCTTTTGCCAGTGTCAACATACTTTAACACTGTTGGATGGACATGTGGTTTCTGGAGACCATTTGTTTTAGACATTTTTGTGAATGAGAGATAATTTCATAATAAATATGAAAAAAGGCTTTAATTGGTGTTGGAGTTTTCATGACTGTTGCTACTTTTCAAGTCTCATATGTAGCTCATTCATTTAATTATTGTAGCAATGTATATGCACAATGCATTGTCTTGTTGTTTGCCTCGATCATGTATGCTAATTTCAGATTTTATCCCATCATGCCTTATTTCTTCCCACCATGCAATATTCTGTCACATCACACAGTTACAAGGAATACAAAAAAAATGTCTCTACAGACCTGTACTGGTACATGCTCAGTTTGTTGCTATTTCCACACCCTTACAGCTTTATGAGTTCAGTATTGTATGTGTGGTTAGTAATTTAAGTTCATGGTTAAAACAATTGTGCACTACAGTACTAATAGAAGGGAAACACATTTCCAAGTAAAAAAAAAATTTTTTTCAGTCCATAAATATCAGGCACACCAAAAAAGGGAACATTCTCTACATTTAGGGATGTACTATACTGTGTTGGGTAACTCACTTTATATCATACCTGTGCCGCAATAACGTTCCATACAGGTGTTCCAGCCTGTGTGATAACTAGCAGTACAGCCTGGGGTTCTGTTTGGTTATCACTTGGGCTTCCAAATATTTCACAGAGTAATTTGAATTTCAAAAAACATTTCGCCTGAGCCACATGCAACACTTTCAAAAATTCAAATACCAGATTGAGCCGTTGGAATTGATGTTGTTTTTTGGTTTAGGGACACCAAATTTTTGCTTATTTCGCACTTTTCTTGGGTGGGTATGACATAAATAAAATATGCAACACAGTGTATTCCTCACAGCCTGGGTACAATCCTATTTGTATGCCGGGGCTCCCATATTCCCCCTTAAGAAATATAGTGACTATATTCCTCATCCACTCAGTCCCAGCCCTCCCACAGGTTGGATCTTCCTCTGGCTTTTGGGCGATCTGATCGGTGGTCAGGTTGGTACTTTTGGGTGATACGGAATACACCGTGTTGTATTATATTTACATCATACTCCTGTGTTTTGCAGTTCATGGATGTCTTTCCCTATCTGGTGCTGTCTTCGTTATCAGGATAATGTTTGTTTTGTTGCCATGGCAACATTTGGTGAAGGCCTGTTGTCCCTGTTATCAGGATACCACATGTTTTGTTACAAAGGCAACAAGAGGACAAGGTCAGGTGTATCTAAAGGCAAGAGTTACAGGCAATGTATCTATATCCAGTGTTTCTTTCTCATTCACAAAATTTAGAGGAATGCATCATGATATACATGTATTGTAAATTCACATGCTGAGGCCACACCAATTTAATTTGTTGTTTCTCGGATTTTTTCAGAAAAAATATGAAGCGACAGGGCGAAAATAAATAAAAATAAAAACAGGCCTAGGCATCCTATTATAGTCCCAAATGCTTCGATTGGAGCCATGAAGTCAACACAAAAGGCTAGGATAAAATTTGATACAATGAATTTTGAACTTTTAACCAAACCACTGCATTAAAAGATTGAAAAACTGTAAGAACTAGGAAGAAAAGGACTTTCCTCAACTGTTGGGAGCAAAATATTAGCATTTTTAGTTGATTCTGAACCAGAATCTTTTTTTTTTGCAAATCAGAAAAAAATGAAGAGGCGAATCCGAGAACCAACAAATTAAATTGGTGTGGCCTGATCTAGCAAAAACAAGCAACACTGATACCAAAAATGATAGGACTTTCCAAAAAGTCATATACTATTCTTAAAACAAGCAACACTGAGTGAATACACTGTAAGTCCTAAAACGCAATACAGCTATGGAATCTAAATTACTACTAAATACAGCTATTAAAAATTTGCTAGCCTTATGCATAAAACTGAGAACATTCTAATAATGGGAATTACATGGAGTGTATACAATCATGTACTAACGTTACTAGTTGCAGCATCTTTTGACAAACATAAGGCCACACCAATGTAATTTCCCGGTTCTTAGACTAAAAAAAATGAAGCTAGATTGGAATACATGTATTTACATAAAAGTAGAGTCTGCAGGGAAAGACAACCTTGGTTCCCACAGTGTAAGGGAGTAAACAGTCAAATTCAAATTTCCTACAAAATCCTGTTTTCATTATGGCCTCCTGCAAAAATTACGTATCAAAATGTCTTCATGATCAACAAACTAAGCTGATGTGTCCTAAGATATATGAATATTATATATTTTCTTAATCCAGTGGAGTTCATACACTGCCAACAACAGCCAGATAACATTTTCATCACGATCATTCACTTTATTCGTAATTTTTCATTATTGGATGATTACAAATTAATTTTATATATTTTGATTCAAACTCAAACTGTGAGAATTGGTTTTTATGCAACTACTACGTTTCAAGGCCACATCAAAATAACAACTTGGTTATCAAACATTCTTCTCCATTCGATTTGCAGGAAAGAAAGAATTCTCATTTGTTCAAGAAGTGAAATGCCACTCTCCTGAATGTTTCATAAGTATCTGATGCTTTTCCTGCATTTCTTTCCAACAATTGGTGTGTTTTTGATGCTAGATTGGAATATTTATAAACATAAAAATAGTGTGAAGATGGCATTTTTTCCTGTAGGCCACACCAATTTAATTTCTTGGTTAACGGATTCGCCCGCTTCATTTTTTTCTGATTTGCAAATAAAAATAAAAATCCAGAATCAACTGCAAAATGCTCATATTTTGCCCTGAACAGTTGAAAACAGTCCTTTTCATCCTAGTTGTTACAGTTATTCCATCTTTCAATGCAATGGTATCATTAAAAGTTCAAAATTCATTGTTAAATTTGAACCAGCCTGGTGTGTTGACTTCATGGCTCCTATCGTACCATGTTGGGCCATAATAGGATGCCTAGGCCTATTTTATTTTTTTATTTTCACCCG
>NW_017803965.1:634918-650328 GCF_001625305.1 Branchiostoma belcheri | reverse complement strand
CACAACACCTGATTTGTGTTTATTTTATAGATATCAATTGGAATGTTCATAGTAAAAAGTGTANCAATCATTGATATCTGAAGACCTAACAGTTTCTGAGGCTTAGGCCACACCTAATTTAATTTCTTGGTTAACGGATTCGCCGCTTCTATTTTTTTCTGATTTGACAAATAAAATAAAATCCAGAATCAACTGCAAAATGCTCATATTTTGCCCTGAACAGTTGAAAACAGTCCTTTTCATCCTAGTTGTTACAGTTATTCCATCTTTCAATGCAATGGTATCATTAAAAGTTCAAAATTCATTGTTTAAATTTTGAACCAGCCTGGTGTGTTGACTTCATGGCTCCTATCGTACCATGTTGGGCCATAATAGGATGCCTAGGCCTATTTTTATTTTTTTTATTTTTTCACCCGCCCGCTCCATTATTTTCCTAGAAAATCCGTTAACCAAGAAATTAAATTGGTGTGGCCTTAAAATAAATTTACAATTCCTTTTTTTGTCTCATCCATTTTCATATAATACTGAGAACCATGAATTTACTTTGGGCATAAGCCAGCTTATATTACAGTTTTAACTGTGCATGGGAAAGGTCAAAGGTAAAGGCCCCTAACAGTTCAACAAATTACCCACAATGCACCACACATGCCAAGTTGGAACCTTGAACAAGCTTATTGCTACAATAGATCAATGTAGCTGTATTGTTACAACAGATCATTTACAATGTCATTAGATATTTGATATGTCACTTAAACTCTTAACACATCGGTTTATCATACCATCCCATTACAATTATCAACTGTAAGCTATTTTAATATAAGCCACTTGAACTTTTCAAACACTTAAAAACCACCTGTAACATGAGTATGCTCAAGTCTACTGTACATTTTGTAATACACTAGACGTTATAATTGGCAAGTACCCAAAGTTAAAGTTAAACTTTGTGTTTTATATTTAAAATACAGTAGTTGACATTGTACACAGGAAAGACGTCAAAATTACAAAACTAGACTGAAATATATTATTACATGTAGATGCTATCACTGTTCGATATAATCTTGAGGTACATGTACTACTGTTATATGTTAGCAGTCTTCATAGACTTGTCATCAAAACCTCAGCACAATCTACATTTAAGTTTACTCTTTCTTCAACTATTGATATGTCTTAAAACTAATCTTAAGTTCACAACGACCACATCAATATAATTTCTAAGTTTTCTGGCAGGAATGTACAGAACAGAATGTTCATCTTCATGTGTAACAGAATATTAATGTCGATAAAAAGGTTGTAATTCGTAAAATTCCTGAAGAATTTCATCAATCTGTGGCTTTTTATCATAATGAGTAAATTGACCCAGACTACCAACAACATACGATGGGCCCCCAAAAGTTCACTTAATGGATGACATCCTCTTTAGATAAAAGATCGTAGTGTAAGAACAGGGCTCTAGCCAGCACCCCTTTTCCCATCAATTGCAGGAACTTTGTGGCATGTGACAGAAACAATTTTAAACCAATCTGTCAACCTTGATGGACAAAATTGACAAAATCATGGGTAAAAATATAAAAACACCCATGATTTGCCTCTCAAAATGTGGTGAATTGCATTTTTTAAAGGCTCGAAAAAGGACAGCCCTCCCTCCTGGATCATGAACCTGCACGGGCTGACAGAAAAAAATTTTGTGCTGGCTAGAGCCCTGTGTAAGACTGGAAAAACTACAGATGTTGTCCTTTTACATTACAATCAATTGTCATAGTTTACATGTAGTACTTTACAGTAATTTTAGCTACATGCACCTTCAAATTTGTTCTACCAGCCTTTCTGTATCTGTAGTGGTATGGAACCGCCCTACGGCGTAACACACCAGCTTCGCAATCAAACCTTGCAACTGATCTTAAAACAACAAGACAAAAAGCAAGAGAAGAAAGGATGTTCTCCATAAAATCAGGTTTGTGTGCCCAAACATCAGTCATGATTAGACAGACTTGTCGGTCTTACTGTTATAATTACCTTTAGTCTCTACCTTCTACACTTAGAAAAATAAATAAACATCTTAAAGTCAGTGGGTAGGAAGGCAAATTTAGAAGATGCCATGACAGAAGTTTCCATCAAACTCATCTTTGGGGAAAAATTGTAGAAATTGGCCAAGGACAATAATTTGCCAAAGGAATTTGTCATTCCAGGGAAAATTTTCACCAACCTCTTCAACCAAAAAACAATTTGTCTTAAATTTGAAAAGAGACAAGGTACTGTAAATTCATCTGCTTTGCTTTTTCACAGTTGGAGGGGAAAGATGGGTTTTGCTGTGTTTTAAGCTTTGTAGTTGACACAATTTTGTAGTACAGTGGTAACACAATTGCAGTATAAAAAAAAAGAGGTCAACATAAAAAATAAAACTACATGTACTGTGAAAATTTACGGCACTTGATAAAGATTTATATTTCAACTACTTCCTGAATGTACAGTACAGTTTTTCAGGTCAACTGAAAGTCTGATACCTTCTATATAGCTATCATAACTTTTATAGTCATCATCTGATCATCTGTCAACCCAGAGGAATAGGGTAAAACATAGTAATTATGTTATAATAGTCATAGTAATAATGTCTATTTTTGCATTATAAGGCCACACCAATTTAATTTCTTGGTTAACGGATTCGCCCGCCCCATTTTTTTCTGATTTGCAAATAAAAATAAAAATTCAGAATCAACTGCAAAATGCTCACATATTTTGCCCTGAACAGTTGAAAACAGTCTTTTTCATCCTAGTTGTTACAGTTATTCCATCTTTCAATGCAATGGTATCATTAAAAGTTCAAAATTCATTATTAAAATTTTGAACCAGTCTGGTGTGTTGACTTCATGGCTCCTATCGTACCATTTTGGGCCATAATAGGATGCCTAGGCCTGTTTTTATTTTTTTTATTTTTCGCCCGCCCGCTCCATTATTTTTCTAGAAAAATCCGTTAACCAAGAAATTAAATTGGTGTGGCCTAAATGACCAGTACTTTTGGCAAATTATTTATTCTCCTTTAGCCATTTCTAGTATTTACATTTCGCAAGTTTTGGAGGCGACCAACCTGATGGTAAACTGTGATACGGTCAGACACAAAGTATCTCAACATTTTTTATCCCAAGGTCACTCCACGGCCTCAGGTATCTCACTTCCGTCCACGATAAGTGAGTGAACGATGCCATCTTTTCTTTTCCCGCTGCTGACAGCTTTGACATAGCAGCCGTGGTTGCCAACAGTGAAGTGGGTTTCTGTGCCGTCGTCAACAAATTCACCCTGAAAGAATTAGAAACGCAAAACAAAATTGGCCCCTCTACATTACTGTACTATCAATATACGAACATTCACATGTACATGTATGTACTGTATATCACAAATATTATAGAAGGGAGCCAAGGAGAGTATAATTCACACATACATGTAGCAAACCATCAGCTAACTTCAAGCAAGGAGGTTTAAACCTGCTTGCTTCAAGCATTAAAACATGCAGCCACTCTCTAATTGTTGCCATGCTATCATTGGTTGAACTGCTAATTGCCATGCTATCATTGGTTGAACTGCTAATTGCCATGCTATCATTGGTTGAACAGCTAATTGTGATGGACAGTCAGGAACAGTCAATTGTCAAGAATGGTACAGTAGGAGGTGAAACTGCAATATTTCAGAACTGACAGGAAAATGTCACTAAATGCCCTGCTACATGATGTTGACAGTGGTGATAGAATGGTATGTGCTGTTGCTTTGCTACAGACTACTTCCAACAACACTTTACTCATGCATGAAGGCAAAGATCAGGTCTGAAAGTTGGGGCAATATTTGCACTACTACAGGTAACCAGGTTACATGTGTGTGTACCTACCGCAGTTTCCATCTGTTTGCCATTACACCAGATATCCATCGTGTCTTTCTCTGAATAAAGAAACAATAAACAGGTCAAGGATAGCCAAGGTCAGCTAGGATGTACATGTACATGAAAGAGGGTCTGCATGCTCTTTTCCGTAAGGCGTAGGCGGGCCCTTTTAATTTCCCGTAATTCGTAGGGAAGTTATTTTATTTACCGTAATTCGTAGTGAGGAGGCGAAAATTTCACGTAAAACGTAGCCAGCGCATTTCACGTAAAGCGTAATCGAGCCTAAAAATTCCTCGTAAATCGTAGTCTGGACTCCCATTTTTCGTAAGCCGTAGCGGACGAACCAGCAACCACCAGCGGATTTTCTGTAGGGTCAATGTCGTACCCAGGATTTCTATTGTCTAACCTGGACACGAGAACACCCATGACATCAGTGGACTTCTGTGCTATTATTGGTCAGTATTGGCCGGGTGGCGGGAGCACATCTGGAGTCAATCTCAGTTGCATCTTCATCTTGTCTGTCCCTTTCTTGCCTGTCCCATCTGGGTCCATGTGTGCGGTACAATCCCACCATGGCTCACGCGACGCCCGTGATTTGCACATTTTATCGCATACAGGGTCGATTCTGACCCAGTATCCGTGCAATGTGGAGTCGTCTGTGTTTCAAGACAGCGAAGTGACTAATGTGAGTCAGTTTATAAACAAAATAGACGAACAACAAGGGATAAAGAAGGCAGCCAGCAAGACCCGGGCCTGCAGATGACAGACACTACTTTAGCGCCAGAATTTAGCGTAAAGCGTTGCCGGCCTCCCGGAATTTAACGTAAAGCGTTGCGAGCCTCCATAAATTTAGCGTAAAGCGTAATCAGGACCCCCCATGCAGACCCTCATGAAAACATCAAATGAATGCAAGTGGCTTATTCTGGTAAATAGTCGTACCAATTCCTTAAGATTTTACCTCTGACACTTCAATTAAACAGTAGAGCTTATATGAGTATACAAATCCATGCCAATGTGGGGCAGTACATGTACACAAAAATGACTGTTTTTCCCACTTCCTCTCAACATTTTCCAAGTATAACAAAAGAGCTTTTTAAAGCTCTTTTGTTACTCTTTTGTTACTCTTTTGTTACTTAATAGTAGACTATTTGAAGCTCCTTGGTATAACCCCATGGACAACACCACTGATTACATACAATCATGTACATCTTGTAAGAAAAGACCAGTGCAAATGTCATTGGGTAGTGTGTTTCCCCTGCATTCAGAAGTTTTGGGGTTCAAACCCTGGTCGGGCCAAACACCTGAAAAATGGTACATACTGTATTCTCTGCTTAGCACTCATGAGAAAGCATTTGGGAGTTGAACACACTGACTAGCCCCCTACTGTAATGGCCTAAGGGCTACAAAAATGGAGATGTGCACCGCCCCTACACACAGAAAGGAATTTTAACTTGAGAAACACTTTTTAGAAGTCTTTTTCAAGTTAAAATCACTCCCAGGTACTAGTAGATAAAAAAAAAACTTACCGAGTACAATTCTGGTGTCTACACCGTCCAGGGTTAGTGTCCAGGTCTTGCTGGTCTTGGATCGGTTTTCGATGAATTTCTCCAGCGATTTCCCGTCAACGTCCAGCGTGTACTGGTACGCAAACCCGCTGACGGCCTCAATGAAGATAACCGCCTTGTGACCCTTGCCTATTGTGAAGGACTCTTTTCCCACCAGCTTGAACATCCAGTTTCTCCGCAACAATTCCTGGGAGCATTAAGTTACGAATAATCATGTTGAAAATGATGCCTGCATTTTCTAGCTCTTAATACCATCCTTATACTTCCAATTTTATCTTAAAGAGGAAGAACCTGGCTATTTTGTAAGTCCAAGAGTGGTCTTCAAACGTGTTGAAAACAGTACGATATTCATACTGTTATGACATATTTTTGTTGCATTGGTATTTCTAACTGAAATTGTTCCCCCACCCCTAAATAGTTTTGCACAGACCTTTAATATGGGTGACTGGCAGTTTTCTATCGTTTTGTACGTCCTTAAATAGGGGAGCTGTTATTTTTTTTAGTATTCAATTTTGGACTTTGCCTGGTAGTGTAAGTTTCTAACTAGATATCAGATTTCAGGTTTCCTACTAAACCTGTTTTTCATCTTGTCTACTTGCTTCATTGCTTACTAAGGCCACACCAATTTAATTTGTTGGTTGTCGGATTTTTTCAGAAAAAATATGAAGCGACAGGGCGAAAAAAATAAAAATAAAAACAGGTCTTGGCATCCTATTATAGGCTTAAATGCTACGAAATGAGCCATGAAGTCGACACAAAAGGCTGGGTTGAAATTTAAACATTGAATTTTGAACTTTTAATCAAACCACTGCAATGATAGATTGGAAAACTGTAACAACTAGGAAGAGAAGGACTTTCCTCAACTGTTGGGGGCAAAACATGAGCATTTTTCAGTTGATTCAGAACCAGAATCATATATTTTTTTTTTTTTTGCAAATCAGAACAAAACGAAGAGGCGAATCCGAGAACCAACAAATTAAATTGGTGTGGCCTAAATAAGATGTCTGCAATCCAAGCAGATGGATTGGTGTGGCCTTGGGAAGACATATCTGTAGTTGATCTGAAGCAACACGACTTCAATGTTTTATACCACTTACCTTGTTGTCGACGGTTACGACTCTCTTGCCCGTGGTTGTGCCGTGTTCAAACTGGACCTTGTGTACGCCATCGCTCAGTGCCACCTCCCACACCGCAACCACGTCAGACATGGCCGCCATTTTACTCCACTAATCTGTGTGGTGGGACAAAAGAGCCTGTTACAAGAATCCTGGTTGTAAAAAACACAAGGTGCTTCACATGCCACACAAAAGTGTTTGTATCCATTGAATTTTTTACGTACATGTACAGTATATGGAAACTCAATATAGTGAAAATTTCTGGAATTCAAAAAGTAAGTAATACATATAAATCATTGAATGAGTAAGAAATATTAACCAAAAAACAGTTACTCAAGCAACTGGGTATGATTTTGGATCCCAAAATCATATCCAGTTGCTCGAGTACATTTTTGTAACTGTTTTTTGGCATATCTTATTACCTGGATGTCTAACCTTTACCGATGTAGTAAGAACCGAAGTAGCAACCTACACTACGTGGGGCTGACAAGGTAAGAACTGGTTTAATAATAAGGTTCTTTGATCATTTGACTGAAGGCAGCCCCTCATTTGAATGGGCAATAAGGATATATGCCATACAACAATAGCTCCTTATCATAAAGGGTCGGGCAATTAGTGTGTATGACCAGTACATGAAAGTACCATGGCTGCTCTTTTGTTACCTAAACAGGGCATTTCATTTCATCTAAGGTCTCAGGCTGTGGAAAGTGTCTGAAAAAAAGGAACCTACCCATTCAAGTGGTCATCATGAAACACAGACATAAACATGAGGGCCTGCATGGGGGGTCCCGACAATGCTTTATGATGAATATTGAGAGCCGGCTACGTATACGTATTATACTGAATTCAAGAAGCCTTCCCCATTACGCTTTATGATAAATTCCAGGTAGCTACAACGCATTATGTAGAATTAAAAAAGCGCATTACATTTTATGCAAAATGCGCCAATTATGCTTTACATTGAATTAGAGCGGTCAGTCTACACTCTACGTATAATTAAAATGGCAGATTACGCTCTACGGAAAAGGGCATGTAGGCCCGCAAACATGTCAAATGTGTCACATTTGACAAAACTCCACTCCCGGTAGTTGTTATTTCCAGTCCTTTGAGGAGCTTACTGATCAAAGAGTCTTTCATCTTCTAAGTTTGTATGCACGAGATTTGGGAAGCAAAAGAAGAATAGAACCTGGGGTTTATGAAAAAAACCCATGATGGCTCCCAGGCCCGGCTACCTGGACTGACTACCAGGCCATCCTTTGTTTGTTTGGTGAATAGCTTCATCAGATGGACAAGTGAGTCAAATCAGGGTTTTGCGCAAATGCACTGTACATTCTGCCGACGTGCTAGGCCAAAACCACACGAAAAAGAACTGTGACAGGTGGCCTGGTCCATGGGATTATCCTGGCGATCAGTTTTGTTTGTTTGTTTGTTTGTTTCGCATAACCGGTAAACCGCCTTTAGGCGTAACACACCAGTTTTGTACATGTGCGTACATGTACAAGCTGCGTAAGACCGGACTGTAAGGTTTTGAACCACTCACACCGGGAAGATCCCCTACTCTTTTCGATAAGTGCGGTGGGATCATTAACGTGCATGGGGTGTGGCTCTCCCAAACACGGGACCTCCATTTAACGTCCTATCCGAGGGACGTCCCTAACCGAAGCTAGGTACTCATTTCCACCTGAGTTAAGTGAGGAGAGTCGTGTAAAGTGCCTTTCCCAAGGGCACAAGATCAGTGACATGAGCAGGGTTCGAACCCGCGACCTCTGGGGTGTGGGCCGAACGCGCTACCGACTGCGCCACACGACCCCAGTTAACAATAGGAACCCAAGGACAGACCCAGATGGAAAGAAAAAGTCATACGTCTCGCAAGGGATGAAGAGGATAAGTTTAATTAAGGTTACAGAGTAGCAAAGATCACACAATAAATATCATAATTGAAATGGTTGCAGTAGTTTTAGTTTCATGGGGTAAATTTCTAGGCTGACACTTTCCGTTAAGTCTTTCCATGATATGATATATGACACAGAATTTGTTATCTATTTCTATTGTACTACAGAACTGTTTCATCCATAAACTTCAAACACTGTGACCCCCCCCAACTGCCTTCCTGAATTTTGTGAAGCATAATTGGGACACCCCCCTATTATGGCTTATATCAATGATCTTACTGCATTTGGGGACTTAACTAGAGTATCCAACTGTGGTATCAACGATCAGAGATGGCAGACTTCACCCCTTAGTGCCCTTACCCTTCACCCCTTACTCATACTATCATTCTAATCTGCATAGACAAAAAAACACTGCAGTACCAAATATTTTAATAATGCCTTGTGTACATTGGAAATTGCGAAACACGGACAGACGGACAGACAAAGAGTGCCCCACTCCCTTTAGGTGAAAAAACAACGATTATTAGAAGCAATCAAACATATTTACACAACAAATAAACACATTACAAGCATGTAACATGCAATTTAGACATATTGCCTGTGTTTTACGTTATTATCATAACACACTGCGTAACCCTTGTCAACCTGTAATATCGTCTTATCCAACACGTCTTCTAGATTTTGATTTTTTGAACAAGCCAAGCAAATTTTGGATAATTTTCTTGAATAGAAATTAGAAAGGAAGGTCGGGACGCCCAAACGTTACCATGGTGCAAGGTTTCATAACCCGGACGTTGCATTTTCAGGTCCCGATGGATTTCAAACAGATGAACGTATGGTATCGGCAACGTTTATGCTGTATTTACACGACATTAAGATGTATTCGTGAACATACCTAGCTCAGAAGTTCCTTGAAATTCAACAACGGACAAGGGCCGCCAAGGCTTCGTTTCCAGCAAGGAAGGAACGCAGCTTGCGTTTGGATGCGGTGTCAAGGATGAGCGCATCAAGTGTGAAGAATATACAAAAGCGCCACCTGGCGAGTTTTTACTGAGTTTTGCCCGAAATCGGGAAAAGGTGGGTCGTCGTGCTGACATTCGCGTATGAACTGTAAAGGACATTATGTAAATATTTCTGCACCGAAAATTGACAAATTTTAATGGAACAAATTTTTGTGTGATTGTAATTTCCACTCTTCAATATCTTTGTGCAATTTATAATGTCTTGTGTTTCTGACATTATGTGGTACACACAAACTACAAGACTATAAACAAATAGATGACAGCTGTGTTTCCAGGTTTTGAACACACTCGTATGGTGCAATATTTTGGCCCATCCACTTTCTGAATGGCATTTATTTGCAATGGAGTACCTATAGGGTTGATCCAACTTTTGTCACATGATGACCAGAAAATTGTGTATCGGTCTAATATTACACACTGTGCAAAAAGTACAGGCGGCAGGAATCGTGGATCAAAAGAAGAACTACAGGTAACGTTACATGAGTTTAACTGTCCGTGAATAAAACGTGGAAAATTCTTCTCACCTCTGATCATCATACGTTCTTTTTGGTTTCACGCGTCCCGGCTTTCGAGGAGTCAACAACTACTCTGTGTTGACACTCCGATGTACCCAATTCTGGCCTTCGGTACGCCTACATGCACCTTTTGTGGAGCTAGCCTGAGGATAAAGCCATTGTCCTGTGACGGAATGCTCTTCCCTGTGAAACCACCTGCGGCTAACCCGACCTGCGTATTCGGGTCCCAACAGGCGAGAGATAATTGTGTAGGTGCGCAGGCGACGTGGCAGAATGTAAATGCGTTAACGCCCAGGGTCGACATTTTAGTCCAACTCTAACACCCGACCTGACGACAGAAAAATGATTCGTCAGAGAACTTCTAAGAACGAAGTTATCAAGTATGTTGTTGTGGACAAGAGTCCGGCGAAGTCTCAGTCGACAGACGGCAGTGGTTCGCCTGGGACTGGCACCACAGCTCCGACAACAACCGGACTTACAGATAGACAGCAGCAAGACGTCTTGAACAAGGATGTCACGCAGAAAGGACAACTTGGCTATGAGAAGACGTCTCAGGGGCAACCCGAACACAAGGTAAGAACCGTTTAAATCTTCATGGATCGGAGCTGTATTGTACTTGCTGTGGTCAAACATGTTGCAAAATGTCGACAGATCCCCAGATGTTCAAAGTCTGTAATGGAATATTGCCCGAGGCCATTGTATGGGCTCCAGCAAGTCAGACATGTTTGCAAACGTTACACCAAAACTTACAAACAAGAGGCTACTACCAGAAGCTGTAATGTAGCCTTGTCTGCAAGTATCGACTACTTTTGGCTTGTACCATGTCGAGCACTATATGATACGCTGCACATAGATATAGGCACACTTCAACATTTTCTAGTAAAAAAAACAATACACATCAAGGACATTGTTAGGGTAGTTATCTTAAATGGCTTACAAATGCTTTATATTACTTGTTAAGTACTAGTACATTGTATAATTGATTTCAAGAACGCATTGGACGAAAAATCTATGGCGGTACACAATACCAGATGGTGGAATCCCTCTAATCAAGGGGCATGAAAAAAGGCGGAGGGGTATTGTAGAGTAGAAAGGTAACATGTAGTAGATGTACCAAGAAGATACATGTATATTAATCAAGTGTAACCGAAAATATGTTGGTGGGGTGTGTATGTATAACATTAGGTGCGGACGTATCATACGTATGTCATGGTGGTAGTCGGCAATTGAAAACTTTCATAGAATTGCTACTTTAAGCCAACATTGATATAAAGTCGGGCAGACACACACACACAAAAAAAGAAAAGGAACACCAAGACAAGGTATCACTCTCCATACACACGTTGTAGATTTTAGAAAGGGTTGCTTTGTTACGACATTAATGAACCGAATCGAGGACAAAGGACACTTAAGTTTTTGGTATGTGGAGACTGTTGCGTAAGAAGAGGCCGGACGTTTGAGCAAAGGATCGTGTGTACATCAACATATTTTAGACAGGTGGGCTGGTTTCTGGATAGGTGTATCTGAAAGGCCGTGATTCATTCTAAGCTTACAGAGTGCTACTTTCTTACACTGGTTGTGTGAAGAAGGACAGGCGCTGTATACAGGTGCAATCACGGCACTGTGGGAATCCTCGACCCTTTTTGTAGGTACGAACTAGGCTGAGACGTCTACTTTTCGCGGCAACCCCACAAATGTTTGCTTCAAGAAAATCCGACATGACAGCAATGATAAACTCACACTCACTCACTACGATCCGGTTTAGCGTCTGTTGTTTCCCGTCTTCCGACGGTTAGACGTAATAGCATACCAAATGCTGAGGCTTGATGGCAGCCCGCCATTTGCCTCTATCCTGTGGGTTGATGTTAAACTACCATAATTCTGTATGGTTATAATACAAATGGTGGGACAAATGCAGCCGGTTGTTTCATATTCTGCCATGATTGCTATGACTTGTTTTACAATAAATTGAATACGCGTTCTTACCCTATATTGCATTCGTCTTTGCAGACTCCAAAATCTTACAATGTGGCACCGGCCGCTTCACATAAAGAAGAGCAACCGACCACGCCGTGGAAAGACACACGGGGTGCACGATCCAAAGATGCCTTGCAGGGAGTTCAAACACTCCTGAACGCTGATCCAGGTTCTGCTAATCCAAATTCTGCTGATCCAGGTTCTGCTAATCCAGATTCTGCCGATCCAGGTTCTACTGATCCAGACACAGGTTCAGATCAAGAGGAAGACGCGGACACCTTGGCCTCCTCGGAAACCGCCTCCTCTGCTATCAGTGACTTTGAAATTCAGTTGGCTTCCGGCGACCCTGGGTTAGGTACATTGAGAGTTATCATCTACAAACTGGACGACTCCGACGACCGCGAGGATTCTGGCCAGGGGGACAGTACTAAGGAGGACACTGAACAAGGAAGCCAACAATCACCCGGGCGTAAAGAGTCAGAAAACATACAGGTCTTTGTTGGAAAGACGCAACAAACCATTGCACCGAGCGGGGAAAAATTGTCAGTCGACCGGAAGGCTCTGCCATACCCTGGGAAGTACAGTCAGGAGGGCGAGGAAACATCAAATGGTCAGCAGGATACATCAGCGAGGCAAGGGGAAACGTTACACAGAGAGGGGGAGACATCGAAGAGACAGGAGACACCTGGCAGACAAGAAGAGACAGCAGACAGGTTTGGGGAGACGTTATTAGACAGCCAGGTGAAAACAATACAGGAGGATACATCAGATAAAAAGGAGACATCACACAGGCACAATGGAACAGCAGGCAGACAGGAGGAGGACAAAAGGCTGGTGGAAACGCCAAAGGAACAAGACAAATCAACAGAAAATGACGAAGAAACAACAAACCGACATGAAGAAACATCAAACAAAGAGGATGAAACATCGGGAAGACAGGAGGAGACATTACAAAAGCTAGAGCAAGATTTCAAGAAGTTGGAGGAAACATATAACAAGGCAAAAACATCAGATACGCAAGAGGAACCATCCGAAAGACGGGAGGAATCATCTGACCAACAGGAGGAGACATTAGATAAACATGAAGAGATATCTGACAGGAAGGAGGAGACATTAGATAACAGGAATGAAACATCTGACAAACAGGAGACATTACCTAAAGGGAAAGAAACATCTGACAAACAGGAGACATTACCTAAAGGGAAAGAAACATCTGACAAACAGGAGACATCACCTAAAGGGAAAGAAACATCTGACAAACAGGAGACATTACCTAAAGGGAAAGAAACATCTGACAAACAGGAGGAGGCATTAGCTAAAGGGGAGGAACTGACATCTGACAAACAGGAGGAGGCATTAGCTAAAGGGGAGGAACTGACATCTGACAAACAGGAGGAGGCATTAGCTAATGGGGAGGAACTGACATATGACAAACAGGAGGAGGCATTGGTTAAAGGGGAGGAACTGACATCTGACAAACAGGAGGAGGCATTAGCTAAAGGGGAGGAACTGACATCTGACAAACAGGAGGAGGCATTAGTTAAAGGGGAGGAAGTGACATCTGACAAACAGGAGGCATTAGTTAAAGGGGAGGAAACATCTGACAAACAGGAAACATTAGCTAAAGGGAAAGAAACCACTGACAAACAGGAGGAGACATTAGCTAAAGGGGAAGAGATATCTGACAAACAGAATGAGACATTAGCTAAAGGGGAGGAAACACCTGACAAACAGGAGGAGACATTAGATAGAGGGGAGGAAACATCTGACAAACAGAATGAGACATTAGCTAAAGGGGAGGAAACATCTGACAAACAGGAGATATTAAATAAAGGGGAGGAAACGTCTGACAAACGGGAGGAGACATTAGCTAAAGGGAAAGAAACATCTGACAAACAGAAGAAATTAGCTAAAGGGGAGGAACCATCTGACAAACTGGAGGAGACATCAGATAAAGGGAAAGAAACATATGACAAACAGGAGGAGACATTAGCTAAAGGGGAGGAAACATCTGCCAAGCAGAAGAAGACATTATCTAAAGGGGAGGAAACATCTGACAAACCGGAGGAGACTTTAGCTAAAGAGGAAGAAACGTCTGACAGACAGGAGGAGACATTAGATAATGGAGAGGGTACATCCGATAGACAGGTGGAGACATCTGACAAACAGAAGGAAACATTGCATAAAATGGAGGAAATATCGGACAGACAGGAGAAAGCATTAGGAAAGCTAGAGGAGACACTGGGAAAGCTGGAGAAAAGCTTTGAGAAAGAAGACGAGACGTTTGGCAGCATGGAGGGCATTCTAAATGAGCAAGAAGAAACACTACAAAAGCTGGAGGATACATTCAACAAGGAAGAGGAGACATTGGACAAAATGGAAGAGATCATAGATGGGCAGGAAAATACACCAGACAGAGAGGACGGGGCAACAAAGAAGAAAGAGGAAATACCAGGCAAACAAAATAGAGATGTCAAGGGAGACGTTTCAAGTACTAAGAAGAAAATACCAGAGGTGCAAGAGGAGATCTCAGACAAGCAAGCATTAGAAAAACAGAAACCACCATCAGACAAGCGAGAAGAAGCAAAGGACATGAAGAAATCAACGGGCAAAGAAGCGAGAAAATTGGTTGGAAGGGAAGATATATCCGATGGTCGGGAAGAAATGGCTAACAGAAAGAATGGCCCAACAGGTAGCCAAAAGAGATGTCAGGACAGGGATGGTGAGACATCAGACAGGCAGGAGGAGACATCAGACAAGCAGAAGGAGACATCAGACAGGCAGAAGGAGGCATCAGACAGGCAGGAGGAGACATCAGACAGGCAGGAGGAGACATCAGACAGGGATGGTGAGACATTAGACAGGCGGGAGGAGACATCAGACAGGCAGAAGGAGACATCAGACAGGCAGAAGGAGACATCAGACAGGCAGAAGGAGACATCAGACAGGGATGGTGAGACATTCGACAGGCAGGAGAAGACATCAGACAGGCAGGAGGAGACATCAGACAGGCAGGAGGAGACATCAGACAGACAGGAGGAGACATCAGACAGGAATGGGGAGACATTAGACAGGCAGAAGGAGGCATCAGACTGGGATGGTAAGACATCAGACAGGCAGTAGGAGACATCAGACAGGCAGAAGGAGACATCAGACAGAGATGGGGAGACATCAGACAGGATGGTGAGACATCAGACAGGCAGGAGGAGACATCAGACAAGCAGAAGGAGACACCAGACAGGGATGGTGAGACATCAGACAGGGATGGTGAGACATCAGACAGGCAGAAGGAGACATCAGACAGGGATGGGGAGACATCAGACAGGCAGGAGGAGACGTCAGACAGGCAGAAGGAGACGTTAGACAGGCAGAAGGAGACATCAGACAGGGATGGTAAGACATCAGACAGGCAGGAGGAGACGTCAGACAGGCAGAAGGAGACGTTAGACAGGCAGAAGA
>NW_017803965.1:603237-633020 GCF_001625305.1 Branchiostoma belcheri | reverse complement strand
GTCAGACAGGCAGAAGGAGACATCAGACAGGGATGGTGAGACATTAGACAGGCAGAAGGAGACATCAGACAGGGATGGTGAGACGTCAGACAGGGATGGTGAGACGTCAGACAGGCAGAAGGAGACATCAGACAGGCAGAAGGAGACATCAAACAGGGATGGTAAAACATCAGGCAAGCAAGAAGAGACAACAGACAGGGATGGTGAGACATTCGACAAGCAAGAGGAGACATCAGACAGGGATAGTGAGACATTAGACAGGCAGGAGGAGACATCAGACAGGGATGGTGATACATCAGACAGGCAGGAGGAGACATCAGACAGGGATAGTGTGACATCAGACAGGCAGGAGGAGACATCAGACAGGGATGGTGAGGCATTAGACAGGCAGAAGGAGACACCAGAAAGGGATGGTGAGACATTAGACAGGCAGAAGGAGACACCGGAAAGGGATGGTGAGGCATTAGACAGGGATGGGGAGACATCAGACAGGCAGGAGGAGACATCAGACAGGGATGGTGAGGCATTAGAAAGGCAGAAGGAGACACCAGAAAGGGATGGTGAGACATTAGACAGGCAGAAGGAGACACCAGAAAGGGATGGTGAGGCATTAGACAGGGATGGTGATACATTCGACAAGCAAGAGGAGACATCAGACAGGGATAGTGAGACATCAGACAGGCAGGAGGAGACATCAGACAGGGATGGTGAGGCATTAGACAGGCAGAAGGAGACACCAGAAAGGGATGGTGAGGCATTAGACAGGGATGGTGAGACATCAGACAGGCAGGAGGAGACATCAGCAGACAAACCGGACGATACACTAGACAGTGCAGAGGGAACACCAAACACACAAGATGAAATATCAGACGAGCAGGATCAAATATTAGGCAAGCAATCTGACAGGCGAGAGGAAGATGAAGAAGGGAACGTTTCAGGACATCAGAGTGGAATCTTAGACAGGAAAGGGACAACTTTGGAAAAGAAGGACGAATTGTCACGCAATCACGGAGAACCGTCACACAAGCAAGAGGAAAGGTCAGTCAAACAAGGGGAAACGTCGGACAAGGACGAATCTTCGATCAAGCATGGTAAAATATCAGAAGAGCAGCAGGGCACTGATGGACAAAAGGACACTTACCAGGGGGAAGAGGAAACAACAGGTAGCCTGAAGAAAACGCCAGACACGCAGAAGGAAACATCCGCCCGACCAAAGGAAATATCTAACAGGAGTCCAAAGGGACCTTCAAACGAACCAAAAACAGCTTCGGAGAAGCCATACAAAGATTCCAGTGCAGAGGAAGTATCGGGGACTCAAAAGGAAACGGCTGGCACAGGGCAAGAAGTAACGGACAAGAAGGAGGGAGCGAGAGAGAAAACGTCAGACAAAGAAGAGGAGGAGGCATTACAACAAAGGATGGAAGAAAAGAGACGACTTTTTGAAGAATATGGTATATTTGATGACAGCGATGTCGATGAAGAAGATGTACTAGACGAAAATCAGTCAGACACTGAACAGGATGATGCTACCGTGGAAGGCGCCGTATCTGAGATAACTGATGATGAACCTGACCAAACAAGTGGAGAAAATGTTGCGATACAAGATGAAGAAGCCCGGAGACAGCTATTTGAAGAGTACGGCATATTTGATGACGACGATAACGTCACGACGCCTGAAAGTGACGCAGACATAGCCGATATCGTCCATCCGGATCACGGAGCATCGGCTCAGCTGCACAGTATACCAGAGGAAGAGCCTGCTCAAGATGTTGAAGAGGATATCACAATATCTCCACAGGAAACACCTTTAGACGCTCCTTCTGAAGATACGCCCGCTGCAGAAAATGGCGACAAAGTTTCCCCAGACGTCACAACTCACGGGCCGCAGCAACCAACTACACAGGACACCATGTTGGAAGAAGCTGTTAGTACCGACGATAGCGACGTGGACGAGATTTTGCGAGAGGTCGGTGCCCTACACCAAGCTCTGGAGGTCGAAGAATCACTAGCGGAATTCGATACGGCCATTGATGAAGCAGAGAAACTATCCCCGGATAAGGAGGGTCACATCGCCGGCAGTACCGCTGTACCAGGCTCTCAAAGTGACACTTTTGAAGAGTTCTACCCACAGTTTCATTACCCGATCTCTCCCTTTGCTGAAAATGCTGAGCAGGGTTTATCGTATTATCTCAGACAGCAAAGTTCCTCCGCCAGCCCACGTAATGGCGAGGGGAAGTCTGAAACAACAGGAACACCCGAAATGACGTTAGAAGCAACACCAAGTGACACCGGGCATGGTAGACCAATGGAAGAAAAAGTTGGACATGTTGACACCGGGTTTGGAACGCCGAAGGTCGACCAGCCCTCAGCTTCTGAACCTTGGCCAGGAGCAAGTGTGGTGGACACAAGGAAAGCTCAATTACCGGGCCAAACCGACGTCCACTCGTTAGGTCCAGACAGCGACAAGACGCGTGGAAGTGGTCCTGACCTGTGGGCCTCTGGGAAAGTGGGCAAAATGGGCAGAATAACAAGAAAGAAAGGGAAACAGATTACAGAAGAGCTGAGGCACAGATTCGAAGAGGATGAAACCGAAGGCCAAACAGACGAAAATGCACCTTTGGTACAAGACAAGTCATCACTGACACACGATCCTAATGTAGAATTCGCACTGCAAGAAACTGGTGGGAATAATGACATGTCTGAAACGTCGGCGTTACAACAACCAGGGGGCCCGGGAACGAGCAAGAAAGCGGAGGGCAGTACGGAGTCGACAAAGCAGCCCTCGGTGTCACAATCGAAGAGTAAAAACAATGGCAATGAAGACAAAGCAGAGGGCGGTGACCAGACAGCAACGCAAGACGTCCATCCACCGGGCCGACCCGGCAGCCGCTCAGCCGGTCCAGACGCTGACGGGACGGACGGAAGTGGACCCGAAATGTGGGCTTCTGGGAAAGTGGGCAAAATGGGCAGAATAACAAGAAAGAAAGGGAAAAGAATTTCGGAGGAGCTGAAGCACAGATTCAAAGAGTATGAAGCCGAACAACAACGGTACGAACCTTTGGCACAGCCCGATGAATTACAAAAACATGATCCTGAAGTGGACGTAACATCGCAAGGTCTTGAAGATGGCAGCGAGGAAGCGGCTGATGGAAACCGTGACATGCCTGGAACGGTACCGTCCGTCTCACAACCAGAGGGTACGAGCAGGGGAGCGGAGGGTGGTCTCGAGTGGGGAACGCAGCCATCGGTTTTACAACCAAATGATCAAAACAAAGACACTGAAGACAAACTAGATGGTGGTAACGTGTTGGCGACGCTATCGTCGACGTCACGACACAAAGACACCGTCGAAAAAGCTGAAATTGCTGATGCGTCGGCGTCACAACGAGAAGATAGCAACAAAGAAACTGAAGAAGGAGAACCTGTGGTTGGTGATGAGTCAAGAACGTTAACGCTGCCGTCGACATCACATCCAGAGGAAGAGGGTAACAGCAAAGACACCGTCTCTGAAGAAGGAGCCGTCGGTGAAGAGTCGTCAACGTCGTCGTCAGAACACCCGGAAGGTAGCGACAAGGGTAAAGAAGAGCATTCCGTGTCCGCCAGAACGTCCCTGGGTCGCCGGTCTAGCAAGGAGACTCGTCGTGAGCGTAGGAAGAAGAGCAAGGAGAGTTCAGGAGAACCCACCACCTCAGAGGAGTCCCTGGAACAGAAAACGGTCCCTCAGCGGCCTGTCCGTCCTGAACGAAAACATCTACAAGAAAAACAATCAACATTGTCGAAAGGCAAGACCAGGACCAAGTCGGAAAGGGAAGACGATGAGGTTGAAGAAAGAAAGCGCGGGAAAGACAGCTTCTCAACCACAAGTGGAGACCAGTTTTCTGACGAATATACGGGTCCGCACAAGGCTTACATGTCTCGTACGGAAAGGAAAAGACTGACTAACCAACGCAAGAAAGCGGAGCGCGACGCCAAGCGGCAAGAAGAAGCACTACACGCGGATGCTGAGACGCCTGAAGATGTCTCGCAGAATGCGCCAAGCCATTCCAACGTGGACGTCAACAAAGTCGTACCTGTTGGAGAAGATGAACAGCTGAATACCGTAGACACGACGGTTCCCGATCCCCCGATTGATGACGAAAGCGAATCGTCGGGGAGCAGTCGGACGAGACAGCGTTCCGTCAGTTCTTCGTCGCGTGACACAGAAACGTCTGGAGTCACTCCCGACCTGAGGGCGACATCCACGGCACGTAAAGAGGCAGATGCATCCAGCGGTGAAGGCAAACGTGCAACACGTCCACGCACAAGGTCTAGGCAGCGTCATAAACATGAAAAGGACAAGCCCAAGAAAGGGGGACAAAAGACTACGTCTCGTCCAACCGATGATCCTGATGGAATTAACACGGGGCGGAATTCACAAGGGGCAGCAAAGAAAGAAACTCTCGACGAAACGAGTCAGAGGAACCTGGTTCTTGGATTGGGAATACTTACTACACTACTGTTCGCTGCCTTTTTGTGGCTTCCGGCATCCGCATGGATATTAGTGCTATTATCAAAGGAACACAAAGAACAGTGATACTTTCACATCTGAATGGGCCTGAAGTAAAGATTTTCGGAAGGCCATAATGTATTCACGGCTTGTTTCACACTGAGGGCACTGAGATCCTAAGTTTAACCGGGCTAAAGTGAAAAAAAACTGATCCATTTAGATAAGATGTGACGGTATATATATAATACATGTGTCATCGCTTACGACCTAAGAGCTAGAGAAAAAGAATTTTCAAGTTAGCAATGTAGCGACAAGACGTTGATTTTTTTTTCGTTATGGAAAGAACGACTTTGTACCAGTAAGGGTGTGGGAACAAAACTGTAAAAATTCGAGTGAACTTTTAGAAGACATGACTACTGTCAATAATAAGGCGATTTTATATTAGTTCAGTGGTTTCTGGTGTTGCTGTAATCACGAAGGAATCGATTTTGAAGCTTTCTGTGTCAAATCTTAGCTATTTTGGGGGCAACTTAATATTCCCCAATATTGGGGCAACCTTTAAATGGTGTGGCTAAATGGTGTGGAATGATGCAATGCCATATACATGTATATGTTCTAGCCTAGATCACCATTGAATCATAACTAATCAGCGTGTTTTTCATTAGAAATTATCACGTATGTAGTATATATAGGATGTTTCTTTTTATTTTTCCTTTCATTACATCAAACAAGATGTTGAACTTGCTCATCAGTTACATGATTTTCGTCATCCCATGAAAGTACTGAGTATAGGCTTATATACAAACATATACAGACAAAAATGAAAATGAGCATTCAGTTGTATCATAGAGTACAAGAAAATACAACATGCATATGTCTGTGAGCTTTTTCGCTGGCGTGTCCGTTTGTATTTTAAAACTACATTCGTCTTGACCTAACATGACCTAGCCTCCTTCCCAGTTTTTGCCACGGAGAGAAGGTTTCGCGCTCCAACAAGCGCGAAACCTTCTCTCCGTGGCAAAAACTCCCTCGGCAGCAAATCGTCCCTCGCGGCCGCATATTACTCGCGTCGCTCAGAGAAAAAATAACGCTGACGCCCAACAAGACTGCGAAGGAGGCTAACATGACCGAACATATCCCCATTATAAAGAAGATTGTCTTTGCTCCATGTTTACTACTTACGGCGGATGAATATGTAGCCTTTCCCTAAACCGGGACAAACCACAACTTATAAGACCGTCATCATCCAGATCAAACACTTTTTTGCTAATGATAGTGATTCTAGGACATAACGCTACATAATGATTCACAATGACTAATTTGAAGGAAAGAGCTGAAGAGAACTTTTCTTGTAGAGAACTACTTTCATCTCGCGGAGTAGTCTAGAGACGGTGAAAAGTCAACATCAGCGTCCACAAAGCAAGATGGCGGAAGAACGTCTGAAAAAGATGGCAGGCTTGGAGTCTAGAGTCGCTACAGAGGAGGAGAAACCGGAGCCAGAAAAACCTGTGGACCGAGAGAAGGTTAGGAGCTTCCCGTTGTACTGATGTAAAACTTGGGTTGTTTCCTTTTGATACTTGTACGGAAACGTGCGGCGTTGTGTACTTGGTGGGGAGGGGGGCGACTATTTGACCTGCATGCTGCAGTGTGTGTATACATTTTGATACAAAGGAGAAATAATAATAGAAAGAAACCACGAGCAGTCATTTGCATCACACGAAGAGTTCATCTGGGAGCTGTGAATATTTCAAGCGTTGAATTAGAAAATGTAACGTTATCTACCTTAGAAACTCTGCGCACCCGGGTGCCCCCCTCCCCCACTCCTTTGTAATAATAAATTTCATTATATTCGTCCCATCAAGGAGTTTTGAATATCTTTATTTGTAAGCTCCTTAGTCCCATATATAAAGACTTGGACCTTTTCTTCCATGTTTGCTGTACTGAAACAGCTTTACTGCTTAACTCGCATCCAACAGAGAAATTTTTGGCTTGTCTCTGTTAGTGTGCGTCTGTCAGTGTGTGTAATTTCTGTGCACGTGTCTGCCTTTTGATTTCTTAAGAAGTAACACATAATTATACATCACAATTTTCTTGTTTCTATGCAGACTTGTCCGCTGTTGCTCCGTGTGTTCTGCAACCAAAACAGGTTCCACAGGTATGAAAACATAACTTGTGAATATGCTGCGTAGCTCCAAACAGAGGTTTGGGTTTGGGGGTATTTTGGGCATGTTTTTAGGCCTTTAGGATTTTTTTTTCATCCCAACCCAACAGATTGGGATGAAAAAATTCCAGTGCAAAAAAGAAACCCTGATAAATTGTAAGGTTTGGCATGTTTTTACTAAAAACATGCCAAAAGTACCCCCAAACCCAAACCTCTGCTTGGAGAGTACTAGTATGTGTACTCTAGTTATTTTGTACAGTCAAACTTGCCTAAGATGACCACCCAGGGGACCAAGCAAAAGTTGCCTTCTTGGACAATAAGTATGGAACAAGACTAGACATAACGCAAGGTTACCAGTTTACGGTCGAATTATGGAAAATTCCATTTTTTGTGAAAACACATGGGCAGAACGTTTTTTGTGCCGTGCCAGCTTTTATTTATTTAGTAGTTAACAGTGGAGAATTGCTCTAGGGTGACCAATTAACGGTCACTTGGACCTTTGTCCTTGTATGCTCTACGTATAAGCGCACATAAACAAACACTTTCTGCAAAAAAATACCGAAGTGGTCAACAACAAACCACGGTAAAATGTCAGTGTGTAGCCCACTGTCGCATGCAGTAGCGCTGTGGTGCTAAATGAGGCTGGACCTGCATTTTTCCCTTAGTAGAACGTGACATAATGGCCCAAGATGTTCCATTAAACCGTTGCAATAGATAACAAGCGTCTGTGCCCCTCCAGACACAATGGAACGTCGTGAAAACCCGAGCAAACTTTTCGCTACGGTCGCAGGAAGCCATTTTGGCATTTTTGCATAAATTAATGTGCAACAGCGCCACAGTGCGACTTTTACGTACCTTTCTGCAGTTTAAAACCGTGACGTCACCTGATGCAACGATGATGATGATCAAAATGGCATTCGAAAAAACGCTAGTCGGCGAGAACTGCCACTGTACTTTTGCTTGTTTATTTCAAGGTGTTTGAAAGTTTCATACCTCACAACACCATGGATCATTGAGATAAGAAAGCCAGGTTTGATGCCAGCTATCGTTACAATTTCCTAGCATTCTTGGGATTTAAAAGAATCGACGAAATGTTGAGTATTGTATTATGTGAAAAACACAACATGCATCCAAGGCCATGTTACCTTGCTGTCCTGTCATATCGGAAGATACTCTGCTGTGTCGCTGAATGCAAACTTATTCCCATCCAGTGAATAAATAAAAGACACATATAAGGATCATATTCATGTTATTCTTTGTTGCTCACGACCGTTGATTTTTGGCTGGTACACCTCGAAGCGTGGCCGTGTCACTAACTGACCGTAAACTGGTCCTGCACGTAAACTGGTAACCTTGCGTTAGAACAAGAAAAGCACAGAAAAATATCCATCCATTTTACAATAGAATGCCCACTAATTATTTTATTTAGTAATACTGTAATAGGCAAACTGGGGTCTCCCATGAAATTAGGCCTATGTATCCAATGGCTGAAATTACAAAAGCACTTCGGGCACCTCAAATACTCAAAAGTAAAAAAGCCGTGTTTTTGTACCAGCATGAGGTGGTGTTCTAGATGTGCAGTACAGGTATAAAACCATGGATTAAATTGTTGTGAAACATAATCCATGAGATGTTCAGTGCTCACATTGTATAATTCCATTCTAGGCCAGAGGAATTTGCAAGAGGGAATGTGCCATCCAACGAGCTTCAAATCTACACCTGGTAAAATGATTTGTTTTATATATATATATATTACAATGGTTTATTTCAAATGCAATAATTTACCAAAACACAGTTGCCACCTCGCAGCGGAAGCTGAATTATGTGTAACTGTTTTCAAGAGTAAGTTCGAGCAACTCGATAATGTCTGATTGAATGAAGGATAACTTTTTTTCTCCAATTACCAGTACATGTACATACGTTTTATCTGCCAGACAATCGAATGTATGAGAAAATCAGATAACAGTCATCTCAAAAGTGTAGATTAGAAAGGAGAAATACATTGTAATACTAACTTCTTGTACTTAACTTCGCTACAGGATGGACTGCACACTTAAGGAGCTGACTGGCCTGATTAAAGAAGTTAATCCCGAGGCCAGGAGGAAAGGAACATTCTTCGACTTTGCCACTGCTTATCCAGGTAAAGTACAAACCTTAAGCCTAGGAAAAAATGTTGTGTTTCCTGTTTCAGACCTGAAATATATTAGGGTCGGTAGGTAGGGATTATCTTTTTTTTTTAGACTTTGGCGATCTCTAGTGATCCGATTTATACAATACAGTTTAACAAAGTAAAACTTGCATGAGGACATGTTGGAAAACCAATTGTACAATGTTTCATCAATCAGTTGTCAGATCATCAGAAAAGGTTGATCAGCTTGAAAAATTTATGTCTGTAGAAGGAGTCCACACAAAAAAAGGCTATGGTCAGCATTTTTGCTAGGGTCGGCAGGGAAACCCATTTTTTTTTCCTAGGCCTTACTGCTGAGTTCAAAAGGTCTGAGCTGCGATGTAAAATGGTTAGACTCTGAGTCTCCAAAAGCTTCTACTGTCAATTACTTGTAGATAATTAGTTTAGCTCTTTTCTTTCCAAACTGTGTACAGTCTGTATACTGTAATTGGCTCCTTAAAAGGTCAAAGGGATATCATTACTGTATCTTCTAGAATGCACCTATCCTGCAGTATTACTACACTGGAATATTTTTTGTACATTTTTATTTTGTAGACTCAACTGTCCTGCTTTATGTATGTGATGTATCTCCTTGTTCTTGTGACACTGTGTAGTAAAATTAGTAATAGCATCAGGCATTTGCCTGTATGAATTTCAATTACATAGTGTGAACCTACTTTGCTATCTCTTCAGATTTGAGACGTGGAGGCTACCGTCTTAAGGAGATCGGCAGCACCTGCTCGGGTCGGAAAGGAGCGGACGACAATAAGACGCTGGGGTCTCAGAAGTTCCAGATAGGAGACTACATCGACATAGCCATCACACCAGCCAGGCCTGGGGGACCACGGGGAGCACGGCCTTACTGAGGAACTTATGACCTGCTGTCAGTCAGCTCAAACTGTGTTCCAACACAACAAACTGTCACTGTGAACTCACAGATTTCTATACAGTAGGGCTCTCTCATCTCAGCTATCCCTTAGTCAAATAATGGTGAAGAGTGAAGGTACTGCAGCTACTAGCTTCGTACACAATCAGGCTACTAACTGTGATCTGATGTATCTGTATAGCCGGTATAACCGCCTTTCGGCGTAACACACCAGCTTCTGTATCTGTATAGCTGGTATAACTGCCTTTCGGCGTAACACACCAGCTTCTGTATCTGTATAGCCGGTATAACCGCCTTTTGGCGTAACACACCAGCTTCTGTATCTGTATAGCCGGTATAACCGCCTTTTGGCGTAAAGCACCAGCTTAATATAATGTGAACTTACAGATGTCGGTACAACAGGGCTCTTTCATCTCATCTATCAATTAGTCCAGAGATAACCTGACAAGCAGTTTTTTCCCACCTTTTTTGATTTTCTGTTTCCTTTCTTGTGGTTGGGAGGTGTTCTTGTGGACCTATGCTTTGTATGACTCTGTTTTGTACTTCCTTATTTGAGATGTGGTCTCAGTAGGACTAACTCAAGTATGCAGTCATCTTTAGGATAAAGAATTGTCTACTCTGAATACTTGAAGTCCATTCTGAAACCTGTTTTGGTACAGTGATTTTTTGGTAGCCTCTGCTGTAGATGGCTTCCCACTATGTATCAAAATTCCGAAGAAAACTGTTTAGGGGTCCAAAATTTGGTTTGCTGATATTTTGTTCTGTTGGGACAAGATTGAGTTTCGCAGCGGCAGGATTTTATAGTTTTTTTATTGATCCACGTGGAAACATTGATACCTAATGTGAACCTAATCACACATCTTTTTGCCGGCTTATTTTACAGAAAAGACAAAAATGTGTAGTATTTGTACATGAAGTATAGAGGAATTAGATTGAATGGATGACCTCTTAGCGTACTTTGATGTTTGCCTATTAAGAAAATATGTACGTGCTCTTGAGTAATCAGTTGATTGTTTACCTATGAAAATGGTGTAAAATTGTGTTGTTTTAACAGTCCTTAACTGTTGTACATCTCTACTAGAAGAGACATCTCCTAAGTTAAAGATGGGACTCCTGATTTCAGAAAATGGGTTTTAGTACCAGGTAAAGCTCTGATTTTAGCTCTATCTTAATGTTGTTGCCTTGAAATGTCATACATTTTCACATGCCTTCAGTCTTGGAAGAAAGGCAACTAGTACTAGTGAAGTTGTTCCATACACTGTTTTATTTCAAGATAGCTCATTCATGATGAAGTATCGGAAATAAAAGGAAAGTTTAGTGTAGTAACAAGCCTTCAAAGTGGTGCTAGTACTTCCACACACATTGTCTAAAGACAACCTGTGCAACTGACCTCAGTTAGAATACACAAATTTACAACAGGTTTCTACCACACCCCTACAAATTGGACACACATTTCATATGAAATCAAAGATTCATAGATGATCCTAGTATATGAGAAAGGAAAGTACATATATGTTGATTTTGCTGACTACACGTGTATTGTTGCTCTTCTAGTAGTCCTGTACACACTTGTATGAGTGGGAAGTATTCAGTTGATCCATTCACCTAAGCATGATCACTTGTATTACATTGAAACACAAAACCACAATCTTATATTATTAAGCTAGATGTATGTGGACGTTGCTGCCCAATGGAGTAAATAGCAGTTTGGCCACATTGATTTAATTCTTTGGATGGCATCCGCGCATGCATTGATTTTCACCTGCCCTCCAAAAAAAATCACCTTTTAGGCTCTGGCCTGGGTGCCATCCTCCGTAGTCCATGGTAGGAGCCAACGGTAACTATGTAGGATGGCACACAGGCTGCAGAAGCTCCATAAAAGTCAGTACTGTGCCGACACAAATGCCGCGAAAGTTCAGTATGTGCCGGCTTGTAAAAGTCGCTATGTACTACCACAAATTCATACCAGCTTTGTATTCCTGTACATTGTTTGGCAACATTTTTTTTACTGGATTTTTTTTTTAATTCTCCTGTGGACACTAGTTTGATGGATTTGGGGGCCTTCAGAGAATGTCATCCCACAACAGTGATAACAACTAATAACTGAAATAATATCCACCTGAAAAAAACAAAACCTCTAGCTAAAATTGTTTACCCTTTGCAAGTAACTATAAGACTAAAATGCATTTCTGTGCATAACATAAAACCAGATAGTGAAGGGAAATATGGGCGCTTTGCTGCCCAGGTGAGCAGATAGCAGTTTACAACCATGGAGGTGTCCTTCTAACTCCATGTTACAACAAGGTACAGACCACACAGGTGAGCTCCCAGCCGCTGATGTAGGGACCACAGGGAAGAGAGCCGCACTTCGCCTCCACCAGTTTCAGCACTGCCCCGTTTACATCAGCAGACGATCCTGGCCTGAGTTGGGGAGCTCCGTCCACACAGATGAAGTTCTTGTTGCTCGGGTGGTCGTGATAATCCGACATCAGGTAGCCGCTGTACTCCTTACTCCACCCCTGAGGACAGGACAGGCGGGCGGGGATCATGACGTGTGCTGACCGACCGGACACGAGACACACCGAGCAGGGGACGTCGTAGTTATGAGGGTTGGTGACGTACCCCATGTTGTCTGTGGAGAAGTACCCAGCACCGACGCTGTACTCAGTCCCGGCCCGTACATGTAGCTCCCGTGCTGAATACCATCCACTGGGTTGTTCCACTCCACTCCTTCCAGGGGCAGGCACTGGTAGTCACTTCCCCCTCCCCGATTGTTGTAATATCCACTTCCCACAACACCTGTGAAAACGCAGGGTGAGTTTCTGAAACATTATTGATAGCTTCTACCATGCTTTGGGAGGCAGCCGAAAAGAGTAAAAATTGGCCACATAGATGCCAGGGAAGTTGGTCCGGTTTACCGCACTCCCCTGGCATGTTATCTGTCTATTTGGCCAATTTCTCCTCTTTCCAGCCACTTCTGAAGCCTGGTAGAGGCTACCGTTTGCCGCACTTCCCTGACTTATCTATTTTGGTTAATCTCTAATCTTTCCAGTCGCCTCCCAAAGCCTGGTAGAGGCTACAAGTTGCTGCACCCCCTAGCTTGTTATTTGCCTATTTAGCCAATTTCTACTCTTTCCAGTCGCCTCCCAAAGCCTGGTAGAGGCTACACTATCGATTGATCCAAAAGAACTTTAAGAAGCTGTTTCCAGCAGCGTGAATTAAATACAATGTAATGGGTGAGCTTGATTGTTGTGAGGATTAAGATATAAAACGATGTTTTATAGTAATCTTCAGTTCGACCTACCGGAGTAGATAGTCTTGGCGTTTTCACCACAGTCGTCTCTTCCCCACCGCACGTACACGTCCCCGATGGACGGCGTCAGGTCGGCCCGTCTCCGCTCTCTGTGCGCCCCGCCCGTAGCAGTGTCGTTCTCTCGGTCCTCCGTACCAGGTAAGGCGGTCCGTGCAGAAAGGGTGATCTGTTGCAATACGTAAAGGAATTACATGTAGTATGAACGTCTGAAGAAGGTAGACAAATCCTCATGGCGCCATCTCCCCAACTCAATGATCAATGATATGTGGCGTCCATTGTTTTCGTTTTCCCACGGCTGCTTGGTTTGGGGTTTTGTTTCTTGCGAACTTGGCCTTGTGAGTTTTTCAGTTATGGGTTCGAATTCCTAGCATGCCCCAATGTGGTGACCGTGTTTTGCAAGTGAGTTCTTCCGTTTTTGACGTTCTCTCTGATGGGAAATAAAACCAGAGGTCCCGTGTTGGAGGAGAGCCCCACTAATTGTACATTTATGGCCCACTAATTGATAAAAACAGGGGTCCTTGGTGTGAGTGTTGCGATTTAAGTTATCACTCTGGTCTTACACACCTTTTTTTTTAATTATTGTCACACTGAAACGGTCAAGTCGTAATAAAAGATTAAAATAGAAAAGCTTTTTTTCTTGTCCGACTGAAAATGTCCAGGCGGATCCTTACCATGAGTTTCCTGAGCTCGGTCACCTCCAGCTGCAGGTCTGACATGGTGACGTAGACCAGCGGCATGAGGACGGCGCACACCAGCACCCCGCCCAGACAGCCTCCCGCCAGGAGCACCAGTCCCGTCCGCCGCCCGCCCTGCCTCTTGTACGGCCTGGTCAGGCCCACACCAGCCAGGGGAGGGGCGAAACCTGAAGAGAAATGAAGGAAAGCGCGGTGAAGTTCCTTTTGGTACAACCAGTATCAGGAGAAAGTAAAACATTCTTGACAAGAAGTTGCTACTTTATCACAAATCGGTAAGAAGATAAGGCTTTCTTACCCTCAACGGGTAAGAAGTTAACTCACCTGGGTCCGTAACAAGTTTCTCCGAAGACATTCTATCCGATACACGACGGCACAAAACTTAACTTTGGTTTGGTTTGCAGGAGCAAGGAGGTTAAAAATCCTTCTTGGGAGGAGGAAATAGAGAAATGGCGCAATCCAACAGGTGGCCAAATTGAATTGTCCAGACGCAAAGAAGCGATGGAAGTAACCACTCGCTTGGGGACTCTCGATAAAAATGTAGTGAAGCTTGTATACGTCTATGCTAAAATGTTTCATGGTATCTGAAGGCGTCGTCAATAAAAAAGTTCTCGCATGCCATCATATTTCCCATTCAAAGACGTCATACATAATAGGCGCAATCTGTTTGAAATCCGTTGGTACTCCTAATATAAAATCCCACATGGTCCAGTCCTCGTTTTAGAAATTGGGCTCTCTGCTCTCTGGTTGGTTAGGACAGGCATTGGAAACGCAATGTCTCTTGGCTAACGTTTGCTGGTTTGGCTGGGGTTAATTGCCCCGACTAGTGATCATGAATGGTGAAGCTATGTCGACTACTGTCATGTCACTAACGAGCTGCACTTGAACGTGACAATTGCAATGTGCCCCTAAAACACCGCCCAGTGAATAGTGAAGATACTGCAGTCACTGGCTTCGTACATCTAACCGTACTAAGCATAAAGGCTCGCTTCACGTGGCCAATGCTCTGCAATATAAACAGTCTATGCCAGTCCATGAGATGGTTAACCGGGCTAAATTAAACGTCCCCTTCCGCAGAAACCTCTAGATGGCCAACCGTATCTGACATGTCTGTAGTACATTTGTGTATACTGTAGCCTCTACCAGGCTTGGGGAGGCGGCTGGAAAGAGTAGAAATCGGCCAAATCACGTGGCCAAATAGAGAGATAAGCATGCCAAGGGAGTTTGTCCGTTGAGAGATTGGGGTGCGGCAAAATGTTCTCTCAATGGACAAACTCCGATCCCCTGGCATGGTTATCCCTCTATTTGGCCGATTTCTACTCTTTCCAGCCGCCTTCCCAAGCCTGGTAGAGGCTATTGCTGAGGTACTTTTGAGTTTGATTGTGTAAATTGGACGTAAGCAATTGGCTGCAGTAGTGTCAAATGTCACTGGGCGGAGCTCGAGCTATCCGAGAATCATGTCGCGGTCAAGTGCAGCCTGACTGTGAACGGTGGATGGAAGCCGCTGTACTTTCATTGGTCTCTGAACGGCACAATAAGAGGACCATTCCTGTGCATCCCTTTTGTACTGGCGGGTGGAAACCAGTAAAATGCAGTACCTACATCCGTCACTAGTCGGTGTCTTAAGGACACATGTCACGGCCAGGTGCCGGGTACAAATTGTAGACACGAGTAATTAAGGTAGCCATGTAATTAAAAGGCACAAAGACAGCAAATTTAAAGTAATTAAAACACCAGGCAGGGAGAAGTTTTGTTGTGAAAGTGTTAGTCTCGACATTATTGTGAACGTGTAATAGAAAGACTGTTTTACAACTAGTAATGTCTCGCAAGGGATGAAGAGGGTCTATGACGACCTAGAAATGGGTTCCTGTTTCTGATCAAGCCAAGTTTCGATTCGTCATACATTCATTGCCGTAAAGGCCTTAGAAGTCCCACCATGGTCCCGTGCTTGGAATTAAAAGATCTAGCGGACAAACATTGCACATGTGTGTGTACAAAATGTAACGTCTTCGTATGCAAACGGTGTATTTTGGGAACATTTATAATAGAAAGCGTTGGGGAAGTTTCTGACTCAATTTGCAGTCACACTGCGAAGTTTTGTCATACATCATGATCATCATGGCAAACGTTAACAGTGTACATGTGTGTGTACAAAATATAACGTCTTCGTGTACAAACGATGTACATGTATTTTGGGAACATTAGAAAGACGACCCAGAGCGTTGGGGAAGTTTCTGACTCAGTACCGCTTTAGTTTTGCAGTCACACTGTCGAACACCGCGAGCAAAATTTCTAGCCATATAAGTTAGATTTCCTCACACTCTCGAGACTTTAGAAGGTACTAGAACGACCAGGTGACACCGACACCACCTGTTCTGTGGTTTCGTGGTACATCTTCCCATTTCCTCAGCGGTTCCAGACGATAGTTTACCCAGACAAAGAGAGAATCCGTGCGGAAGGATAGGTGAGAAACAATAGCCCGAGGATAAAACAGGCGTGGGCGCGCTAATAACACTACGTCACCTCCCGTTTCCCGCCCAAAGTTACCTGTCCAACGGGTGATGCAAACCGATGTTATCTTCCCGCCAATATTCAATGCTCGTCTCTCTCCATTGTTAGCAGGCTTTGTACTCACGAAAACGGCTGACATAGCACTGAGATGAAATCCTATGATAAAGCTAGGATTTTCTATAAGCTTTCTATTCAGTCGCAAAATCCCGTTCTCTTTTTCATTTTCTTCAATGTGTGCCTTTCAATAAATTCATTTTTCATTTTATCAAAGGCTTTGTTGCCAATACCACATGACCAGCGGTAAGTATGCTAACAAAATCACAATGTTCCATCTATCTTCAAAGACCGATAATATGGCCTACGTTCATTTTTCCTTTCTTGTGTAATTAGGCAACATTGGTAGCAGATAGAAGCTGTATATAACAAATATATGGAGGCTCGTGTTTAATATTTCATACAAAAATAGGTTACGATATCATGTAATAAGATAAAAAGACAACAATATTGGCCCAGCGCATTCTCGTGGAACGTAATGATATTTCAGCTTGTCCATTTGGTTCTTGTATAAATGTCTCGAGGGCAAATCAAACGTCATCGTACCAGAAAGTTGTCAGTCGCACAGGCCAGTGAGTCAACGATTTGGCGGGAAATGATGATCAATTCTCAGGTATGATCCTATAAAGGATGGTAGATTACTCATGGAGTAGGACACCGGTCCGTACAAAGTGATGACTGTTTGTCTGTCTCGTCCCTAGTGTCATCGTACAGACAACGACATTATACTGGTAATGTTTGTTGTAATGGAGATATGTCCAGAAATATTTACAATTAATAACAGCCTTGCAAGACTTAGTGATTTTTGCCATCGCGCATAAGTTAAAAACTGCATCCTGTTTTGCTAGCATTGCGTCTAAGAAAATCTGTAACATATTCAGAAAAAGTTGTTACAGCACGAAATTAATAAGGAAAAGTGTGTAGTTTATAAAGTACACCTCATTGCTGGGATGTCTAACTTTCATCAGGTTTAAAATCCGTTTGCTTCCATCTACGTAGTTTATGAAATGGTGGATCATAGCCAATCTCTGCTGATATTGTTTTTCCTTTCCCGGCTCCTCGGCTTGCAAGGTCAAATGCAGCCATACTGTGCCCAAAGGCGCGAAGTTTGTCTTTCAACTTGTCTGGGTTTCTGATTGTTTGTAGCTGTTCTCAATTTCCCTTCTCATTGTGCCCTATAATAACACCATGCAGCGCGATTCGCACCTAACACGTGTCGAATTTCGCCCAGTTTGGCGCCTCCATGACCAAATAAGGAGGCGTCGGTCCAAATAAGGCGAAACCGGAAGTGATCTCATCGCCGCCGCCGATTTGAACTGGCGGAGCCTCGTTGTGGCGCGGCTGGGACGCCGGATCTTCACCCTGCAACAGACCCGGAAGGATGCGCCTGTGAACCGTGCTTGTTCTTCACTCCTAACGGTAAATTCACCCGACCAGAGCGACATATCCCCACCAGGAATAATCCACACACATTTGTCGAAGCAGCTGTATCAAGCAAAGATGGATCTGAAGATAATTGCGGCGGTTTGGCGACGATTAGTGCGGTCGGGATTTCTGCAGGTAAGGCTTGAGGTTGGAGTGAACAAGACGGGACGTGGCGCGGCGGTGGGCCGCCTTTGTTGTGCCGAAATTATCTCTCCCAGAGGCTATGCACGCATAATTTGTCTTCATGTGTCGTGCCATGTGTTAGATAGGGTTCCTTTACGATTATTCTGAGCCAGTTCCAGGGACAAATAAGTCGGAATGGTGCACATTTTAGCTCGGACGCCCTGCACCTGTGCACAACGCCAGGTAGGACAACGTGCACTACGTTGGGCGGCCGCCATTTTTTTTTGCAACACACTTTTTTTATCAAGCCCCCAAAACATGTCGATATTATGGCACATTGGCTTCTTTCGCAGTGCCCTTTCCCTCAGAAACTACAAGATTTACCATTTATGGGATTCATACTAATGTGTCACGCTAGTTCGGCTGCTGAAATCTGCGTGAAAGTGCCAAAGCATTTGCTACGGTCTGGATTTTGAGGTGAAATGTCGCGATGGCGGCAAATACTACACACACCGACGCTTCATCTTGTTTTGTAGGAAAACTCAGCTTAAATCTGTTGAAGTTCCACAGAAAGTTCCACAGACATGCCTTTTTAATTGATGGGTAACATACAGGATGTTAATTTTGATGTGAATTATGCATTTTCACGATTTTCAGACAACAACGGAACAGGAAAATGGCTTCCTCTCGAGTTGCCCTCCCCTGTATTTTACGTTCATTTGTGAACAACAGGGGAGGGGTCATGACAAAGCGAAAACAAAACCCTGTCTCATCCATGTTGCCCCCTCAGGACGTTACACCCCAATACCTCACCAATTCTACTTATTTTCACTAATTTCCCATCTCAGGTGTCGAAAATGAGGGAGTACACAGATGTTTAATTGCTGCTGCCATCAATTTAAGAGCTTAGAAAATTCTAGACAATTGCTGTTGTTATTTCCCGCTAGGGCCATTGAATTAGACAGATTTATTTTCCCCCAAAAGAGGAACTGTTCCCATGAAAATACCAGTGGAGATAGACACATTTTTCCACCTGGGTGTGATATTTTTTGCTCATGATTTGTCAACAATCTATATCCTGTGCATTACATGAAGCAGAATCCAATGCTATTTTCATTTGCTTTTCTAATAAGGCATTCTGTATTTGTAGCAAAGTTTATAGCCAGGTAATATGCCAATTATAGGTGTGCAAATTTGTACTTTACTTCCCCCCAAATCCTTAGGGATATTTGAGACAAACACCTAGTATAAATTTATGGTCTTTTATTCTAACATCAAATATTTAAGGGCAAACTGCTATGTGTCAAACAGTGCTCTAGGTTGTTGTTGAAAAGACAGCATTGCTTTCAAATTAGTTTGTATGGAAACCTTTCTAGATGCAAGCTTTTAGATATCCATACTGTTCTTTCTCAATAAACTACATTTTCGTAAAAGAAGTTTCACAAAACAATTCTGTTTTCTACATGGATACTGGTACAAGTGGTAGTGTACGTTATCACTTTGTGATGTACTTTTTGCTCTTTGTGGATGGAGAAAAAAATGATGCAGTCTTGTAAGTCTTTTAAAATTTAAATGTCGGACTTGCCTGTTAAATGACTTTGAATCCCACCTGCATACATGGACTGTGCAAAGTAGTTTGATGAGGTCATAGTTCTTTGGACTTTGACCAATGCAGATTACTCAACCTACTTGTAGTGTGGGTCTATATTTAAACACAGCTGTGTCGAGACGCTTTCAATTGCCACGTTAGCAACACCAGCTGAAGAATTAAGATTGTGCAGTTTACAGCTATGAATGCGTCAGGGAATACAGTGTAATTTTGTATGCCCCCTTGTTAACTATCGTTGGGTTTGAAATTGTTTCGTTGCTGCCCTTGGTGACCTGTGATAGACTAACATTTACATTCCATGGGGAGAAGTGTTGAAATGTAGGATGCAGAAATTATTTCACATTGATTGATGGATCATATGTGGCATAACTGAGTTATAAAAATAGAGCCATCCTGATCTCAAATCATAGATTCATATCTTGTGATTGATTGCATGCTCCTATTGGTAATGCCTAAGGGGAACCAAAGCACAGTATTTTACTTTCACTTCGGTAGTTGCTCACATTTGAATTTGGATAATGACTCATGGGTATTAACGGCGATCATTACAAACTCCAAGGCAGAAACTGGGAAGGAAATGGGTCTATTTTTGTAGCATGAGTTTTAGGATGGTTTTAGATTCATGGTGCATTGGGGAAACAATGAACTTGAAGCATGTTGGACGGTTGGTATGCAGCAGAGATACATAAAATGGTTGGGTCAGGACTGGAGTGAGGTTGTAATGGTTCATTTTGTCCAAACAACCTTGACGAAATGAAATTATTTTATTACAAGAATTTATCAGATTGTAGCAAGCCCTTGATCCAATTTGATTAAAGGGTTTGACTTGTTTCTAGCTCCAGCAATCTAAACCAGCCTAATTTTGGCTGGTGCATGTTGGAATCTATGTTCATCATCATGTAATTTGCTTCCCTAATGTAGGGAAGCTTTTGAGATGGGATATTTAATGACCAGATCTTATCAAAGGTTGGTCTGAGGTGAACTGCTGTATAGAAATAGACAGTTATCATCATGCACAGTTTTCTAGTTGCCAAGTGTATCATACATCAGAGTCATAAATACATTTGTATTTTTCATGTCCCAAATTCTTCAGCGGTACATTGGGATGGGAAGAAATTCTTCTGGCTGTGACATACGATTACAATACTTGGCTAGCAGCTTAGGTTCCTCCCTGCATAGTTTTCGCGGTTGAAAGGTAAACCTGTAGAGTTTGGGAGGGAAAATCCTGAAGCCCCCATGGACAAACAGTGTGGAGGATCTTCTTACCATGTGTGTTCTGGGAGTGGGAGGCAGTTGTTTTGATGGCTCTGCTGAGAGCCCTCACAGAGAGTGTGCGCTACTCTGCAGGAAAAGACATTATATTTGATAGCTGGTAGGAAGCTGTGCATTGGGAGAAACAGGTTCATTTGAGGTGCTACTGTGCTAGAGGAAAGCATTCTGGCTTGCCACCGACTGGAGAAAGCATTTCCATATTTCAAAATATCTCCCAGGATATTTCTTCAAAGGTGTTGGTATATGTAGGCAGCCTTAGCTGCTGAGGTTGATAGGGATAGATTGAGTCACTTTTTCCAAGATTGGGAATAAATTTAGTATGACATGCAACTGGAAATGCAGAACTAAGAAACCTGCAAGTTTTGTCTTGACATTAGTATTATTTTGATGGGTGATCTATCTGGTATAAACACATGAAAGAAACAACGCACACAAATCAAATCCACAGAATTAGGTTTTGAAGATAAAATTGGTTCAGAAAATCCCTGGTTTGTAGGTCTTAATTGAAGGTTATCATCACTGCTCCAGCAATTTAGAAATGAAGGCCTATTGAGAATCCATTTATGCCTTTTAGCTTCCTCGTCCCTATTAGATTAGGGTTTTCAGAATAGCACAGTGTTATAAAATGGCCCATTAAATTGGCAGGATGTTCTGAACTTGATATCGGATTCGCAACGAAAAAGGTGGCCTTGTCAAATGGCTTAGACATGATTGATCTAAAATGCATGTTATCCATGTTTTTTTAGCTGCACACCTTTTTTTCAAGAATCTTTTATATTATAGGACGCTTTTGTCCTACTAGGGCTAATAAAAACTTTGCTGGTAGATGCATAGGAATTATTACCAGTCACTACCAAGGTTGAAAAATAGGGAAATCCTGAATGATGACGGGTGATCACACAGCCCAATAAGGGTGATTCCAGTTGAGCTGGTCTCCCTTCATTTTACAGCTCATTTCAGGCAGCTTATAGCCCCACTTTGAAGTCTTGGACACCCTATAGGTCGTGTCATCGAACAGAAATAGCTTTTATAAGATGAAGAGATTAAGTGTTGAGTCATCTCCAAATCTACAGAGGATTGCACTCGGCATTGAATTGTAAGCTAAATAGATTTTCAAATGTCTTTAGAGTAATATGTAGATAACTAAAATGTTCTTTGGTAATGTAGCATGCAAGTAGAGTGGAATTATGGTATGGAAGCTTCCATTGGGTATGATATGGGTAATGCCTAAGACTTAATGCCCCATATCCAATGACCACTTTCTTGCCTTGTCTTCAAATGCCAAACCCTAAAAATATCACTGAATTTCCCTCGTGTTTGCTTCACCCTGAAGGAGAACAGGATACTTGACTTATTTTTATGGTTTCAACTGCTAGCTGAAACGTCATGTTTGTCTTCGAGCGAGGATGAAAAATATAGTTAGGTCGGTTTATCCCTGGTGCTAAGTGTAAATCAGCTGAACTGAAGAATTTCCTGCCTTGGAGCGGGAGTATTAACATGCTAACTCTGGTATTTCTGCTGATCTTTTGGCTGTACTTCAAGGCCCCACGGAATTCTAAGCTTGGTCTCTGGGTTGAGAAAATATGGATGCTGTTATCAGCAATGAAAAGATGGCCATGAACGCACAGTGATGTAGTGTAATAAGTAGCTAAGTCAGTTATGAAACAAAAGTGAAAAATTACAAACGAAATAACTTGGGTTGTATTTTCTATGTTACTCCTTGTTTTGTTGCAACATCATTCAGTTTAGTTGATTATAATCAGTCTGAGAATTTGAAAAATCAAAAGTGTTATCCCACTTTGTGCCTAAAGCTTGGATCCTTGGAATGTTTTGGAATGGCATTCAGCTGTTGTGTACATATAGAGGCCGAATCATGTTAGATTGCCGGCGTGAGAGAAAAGACCTATCAATTATGAGTCTAGATTGTAATCCTGTTTTATCAAATTTTATATGATAAAGAAGGTACGTGCCTAGAATACAAATGGTGCAGTCGATACATTACGATTTAATCAGCACCTTGAGATTTCTGGTCAATTGCACGATAGTCCCCTAACTTTCCTGATCAGATTTCTAAAGACATCTCTGTCCAGTTTTTGACATAGAATTTGACCATGATTGTTTTACTTTCAGTAATGGTTGGCTAAATAGGACAGTTATTCAGCTTCCAAGTCTTGAGTTTTTTTTAGTCTTAATGTATATAGTCATATGATAATGGTAATATGTCTGCAAAGCAAACATGACATTACAATAGGTCGACTTTTACCACTGCCATGAAGGTTCTGTTCTTGACGGGAGCTGGTTAAAACATGGGTTTTTAAAGGATTAACTTAAACAATAAGTGTAATGTTTGAAAAAAATTAAACTGTTTTTGCACCTTGCTTTCATGTGGCTAATTCACTTCATGAGATAAAGCGTCCGACCAGTGGTATAGACAGATTTTAACTTTCTTATCATAGCGGGATAAGCTTGGCTCTGTAGGTGTATTTTCTCTACTGTGTCTGCTCAGGAAAATGTTTACCCAGTGATAGGCCTATCTTGAAACATGAAACAGGTAGGTACACTTTGGTTTGCCACCCACACAATTTTTTTTAACGAAAGCCACATGTCTATATGTAGAGGTTAATATTTTTCCTGAAATCAAAATCTTGTGTCATCTGAATGTTAAGACTAGCTTTGGGGTATACAGTATTATTCTCGGACTGTGTCTAGATAAAGGATCAGCTTTCATGGCCAGATTGTGTGTTTGTGTTGTGACTCAAGGGCAATTAACTGGCATGGTTTTTGAGCTGATTCAGCTTTAGATCACTGTCTGTTTTATATCTCCGCTGTCTTGTTTGATTAGATAGGCGAGGTTTGTTTCGTCTGAAGAGCAGGATGTGGCAGACTGTTTTCACCTTCTTGGTGCAGTGTAATTGTATCCACAATGTCCTTCAAAGTGACTGATGTATTTCACCATGGTACCAAGGGCATGTTTTTACCACACAAGAAATGTTATCTTGGTATTTTCAGGACTTAGAGTACTTAATATATATGTTGCAACATGTGCAACATGTTGCTCACAATATCGAGCCTGGGCTCTTTTTGGCTAGTATTTTTTTCTGCAATCTCAAAATTGTTTTCTAGAAATTGCAGCTTTCAGGTGGGTATTTTGAACCTAAAATATATTATTCTTTGCTTTACTGAATGTGCCTTTAAAGTTAAGGCAATGTTTGGCCTGTTTATCCACCACAAGCAAACACCTTGAAGGATGTACATATAGCTGATGTGGAAGACTCATCACCACAAGTAGTCAGCCACCAGTATTTTGTATACTGTACCTGCTCCTTCATGTTTCACTTTTCACCTACCTCCTGTAGGTCTGCACAAACACCTACACAGCCAGGCATGTCCATCTGTGAAAACAAAGTGAATGTTGGTTGTGTCAACAAAAGAACCCGTCGGGTTCAAAGTCTAGCTTGCCTTTTGTCTGCCTTGGTGCCCTCTGACCTCTCTGAATGGCGCTCGTGACCCAGTGCAGATGGTCCTTGTACCAACGAAAGAAAAGAAGAAAACACGATGACAGGGAGTGTCTAGAATTTTGAGTCATCGTCTTCTATAGAAATTTGTATATCCCTGTCTTAAAATAACAGCACAAAATGTTGACATCACAATTTATATGTTGTGTTGAAAAAAAAGAGCATAACTGAGTTATCTTGTAAAGAGTTGCATAAAGTCTACCTTCTTTTGAGTGGGCTTTGACTTAAGTTGATGTAAAAGCTAGACTCCAATCTTGAAGGAGTTAAGGAACGACCCCAGGTCGATGAAAACACGGTAAGTTGCCTGGCAAAACGGTTGGCAGTGAACCTGAGTTGCATGCCAGAGAGGCGCCATGATAGAGTTCTGTAATTGCAGACAGTCTAGGAAGTGTTTCACTCAAGCTGAGTCAAGGCATTGGAAGAAAGAGGAAGTCCTTGGTTTCCTCTGAACAAAACAATTGAGAAGGCTCTACTCTGTAGTGTAGTGTGAAAGGAGCTGACTGTAGTTCAGGCTTGATGAATTGAAACACTTGTCGGTATAGCAACTGTTTGTCCCGTTTTAGTAAATTATAACCGGTATCTGTATGTTGTATGTGTGGTGGTGAGAAAATGTATGGTAAACACGGCATTTCTATCGCCCTGACATTAAGAGTTCTTATGGTGACCTTTGACCGTGAGCAGCCAGTGGGCGTGAAACATAATCTACAAGCTTTAGTCAGGCCTGTCTGGAAATGCAGGATTGTTTGGGATAAAATATCAGGTGAGCTACATCACTCAACAAGGAAAGAATCGTACATAGACCGTTTTGAAGGTAGAAAGGTTTTCACTGAGACCAAATATGATGGACATTTTTTTGTGAGAACCACTAGACTGTTCCTGTCTTTGATAACACAGGATACTATAGCAAAAGAATTTAGCAGAAAGTCAATTGTAACATGCATGTAGGATGTTCAGATATATTGTCACATGCTTCACATACTTGCAAGAACACTGAAAATGTACCCTAATGAAGACATGTTAATTGATTTTCAACACATCCATGACTAATCCACGTGGGCGTTAGAACATACAAATACACTGTAACTTGTATGGATTTGATAGACAAGAAATAGGGGGTTTAATTAACTCGAACAGGAACACTGTAACTGATAGTCATTTGGAAAAGACTGGAAAATATTTTGTTTGGCCATCTAAAAGATTATTCTACAGACTAACCTCTGTCCCCCTATGTAGGCTTCTGATGTACTTGCATGCCTCTGTAAACCAGTTGTATTTACCCAATGGTGTGATCTTCAATATTTGTTCCCCATCTCGCTGTGTTTGCAGTTGCAGTAAAACTAGCCAGGGAACTGGCATGTGTTACCATTTGTCTGGAAAGCGTGTTGGTATACATTTGTTCATGTTCAACACAGCCAAAGCCATGTTTAAGTATAAATACTGGTGTAATGCTCCAAGTTGATTTTATCACGAAGAGAAATTAATGTCCGGTTTTGAAAACCATCAGCATTCATTGAAATGTCCATTTAAGTTTTGTTGAATAATTGGGGAAAATGTAAAAAATCTATGGTGTGGATTGTGAATGTTAAATAGCTAGCTGCTAGAAAGGATATTCCAAATTATGTCACTTAAACTAAGTAAGAGAGTGGCTTGGGAAAACAACCTTTATGCCTTGTGATTGATGTCTATATTTTAATTGTACACCACCTCAGTTGACAGTCTAACAGTGTGCAAGATCAAAAAGGGTGCCCACAAAGAAGAAAGGGTCAAGAGTTTGTTAGATGGATCAGAGCCAAGTTGTCTGAAGTTCAGCTTCTCCCTTTGTTGTGTTGATGTGGGTCTAGATTAGGCATTCCTGGCCTGTTGCACTGGGAATTGGGGATATTCCTTGAGGTATAGCTCTACTGCCACTGTGTAATCATGGTGGGCAGTGGGTGTATGGAATGCCTGTTAGTAAGGAAGGCAGAGAAATGTTATCCTTTATTAGAGAGTTGGTAAGATATGTCCTCAAGGGACGTCCAGCAAGAACCATTTAATTATAGTTATTAGTAGGGTTTAACTAGTAATAGAAGTTCTGTGAGAGTATAGTCATTTCTCAGTTGAACAAAATGACTGAATATTTTTGCTCACAGTATCAAATAGATGTCTTTTTGTTAGCGACTGTTACCAAACATGAAATTGTCTGAAGGAGTAATAAAATGTTTAAATTCATGCTGTAGTGAAAAATACTTTCTTGTCTGCCTTTTCACTGTAATCCTCACAGATATGTTCATCAATGAGCAATAACCATGTTTTAATCCCGTTGTTACCCTTTGGTTTTGCTACATTCTTACCACCGAAATGGTAGGAAAATTGTCTGAGGGAAACGTCTTACACTCAGCCGCCATTTCTTCAGCCCAGGCGTCTGTTTATCTTCAACAGTTGTGGCGTTGAAAGCCTGGCCTAAATGTCAGTGTAGGGAGCCATGATCACACGGAGAAAGTATGTACAGTATGTCAGCAGCCTGGAGCCATTGGTAACTTACTGGAGAGATAGTGGGTGTGGTAAAGGTAAAGGTGCATTCATACCACATTCAAAGGGTTCAACACGTGCATGACCCAAGCAAGACTGCTTTGGTGTTGCCTCTGGGCTTTTTTTGCTGGGCTGATCTGAATTATTGAATTTGAACCATAATCCTCGAATGCACAGCGTCTCAACCACAATTGTAGGTGGAAGGATTTTGCAGGTCCAAGAAAATCAATAATGGTTACATGCTACCTCAGGTGTTATATAGATAGTGAGTTTTGAATGACAATTGCTAGGCCATTATATTCCTGATATAAACTGCAATGCTATACCCTTCTGGCTTGTCCACCTGCTGAGCTTTTATTGGCCTAGTGCAGGTGCAAAAAGCTCTTGCCTAATGCTCTGTTTATGGTGTGCAGTATCATACATTATTCAACATATTCAATGGTCCTCAGAGAAAGCTATATCTGGAGGTTAACTTCATGTGAACTGAACAGTCCACATAGTTAATCAGATACATGGGGAGCTTGGAACCACCAAGTGAACTTGCAACCAGTCACTTGACACTAAGCTATTCAATAAAGAGTCTTACGGTGGTTTGAGGTGGCATTATAGCTCTACATGCTAGCTGTAGCTACATGTACTTCATTGGTATGTATATGCGAATACATGTACCTGTAATGTTATTCTAGCTGGTCCTGGGTTTGTAACTAAGGTATGCTACAGGCCCAGGGAAAACAATAAAGTCTTATTGAATATAAAATCTAGTAGATATTAATGTGTCTTGTTTCTATTCTTTTAGTACTAGAATGTTATTTCAAATTATTTCAAATTATAATGAGTGGTCAAGGTAATCCGTAGGGGTATGAAAGAAACCTTACACTTCCAATATAAAATAATAAATCCTGTAGTCTTGAAACTGCCATGCTAATGAGAGTCAAGCCCAGGTTAGTACAGGAATTGTTCTTCATACTCTGCCATGCACATGGCCAGTTAACCATAAAATCATCATGGCACATCTACCAGCCCTGTATTGATTCCTGGGCAAATAGATCTTCTTGAATATCTTTTGCCAGTATCAGATGCAAAACTCTAATCAGCTAAAACATCATCTGGAAGGAAATGAAGATAAATGATCCCTGGCATAATAATGGCTTTGGTCCATCAATCATCTTAATAGAAAGGGCCTCAAGCAACAACAGCAAGTCCCAAATAAGGTTACCCCTTTGATGATCTGATTTTTCGGTCTGAAAAATGTATGAATGTAGCATAGAAATATGCAGTACTTTAAGAAGGCATGAAGATTGGTAATAATATTTGTTATTGTACATCAAATGCTGTTAGTCATGGTGTAGGTAGGGTAAGTGGAATGAGTGAAATTTTATACAAGGGTCAATTCTGGAAAATGCTTGTCTACGTGGAACATGGCCTTAGGCCAGTTTTGAAATACTAAGTGGATGAAAATCGAAGAAAGATGATGTAGGACATGGTGGAGTGTATATTCCAACAGAGATGGCCACTGCAAGAATTGAATTGAAGCTTGTACAAATATATAGGAAGTTACAAGAATTTATTTATTTTCCAGAGGTCTGTCCTAAGTGGTATCCACTAACTGAGGGACAGCCTAGAATGTATTACTTGTACAATCTTTAGGACAAAGATAGTAGAACAAGAAGAGAAAAATTACAGAGGTTTGAAAAAAGATGTTTACCATAAGTTTTGCCCTACCTAAAGTGCATAAAGGTTCACACACGACATGACATATTGCAGGCCACAGTGAGAAAAGCATGCCTGCCCCAGGTTGGACCATATTGATGCAGTCTGTGTAAAGATAATGGCATCATGTATCTTGGCTAACATCCCATCAGCACCTCAGGAGCTCGCTCTTCTAGGAAATGGCTCATTTTTCTAAGGAAAGTGAGATTTTCCCCTCCGAAAAATACCCTCTTCGTTTGCTGGTCAGAACCGAATCCTTGAAAACTGTTCTCATACTATATAACACAGCTTGAAGAAATTGGACTTACAAGCAGTTAAACTTAAGGTAGCCACAGGGCACTGCTGGTGAATTTTGGGGAGGTATCAAAAATAGTACTTAGACTTAAGTATGGATCTTGATTTTTTTTCTCCAAGTACCTGATTGCAAGATGATAATTTATGCAAATTTTTATGACGTCATGATGACGTAATCAATAGTTATAGGCCACGCCCATTTCTACAAAACATTAATTTCCCTGGCTAACGACTCAATTTCCACGGCTAATATTTTGGTCAGATGTGCATAATGGTAGTTTTAATCAAAACACGGGAGCTTTTGTTCATATATATCAAAATAGATTTTTTGTGAATTTTTTAGTGTAATTTTAATGACACCGACTATTCTGGGCCCTCGCCAGCGAATGCAGCAACGCAAGGCGTATGCCGCCCGTAGATTGAAAGTTCGGGTGGTAAACCTCCCAAAAATGTTGTTTTTTCTTCCTTTTCATGTGTAGTTTTCCCATAGTTTTGGCCTAGAATCTTGTCCAAGATCAAGTAATGCAGAAATATACCTCTGTCGGTCGTAAAAAGACGCAAATGTCCAGCTTTTTTTGGCCAGTTTTCCACGCGCCGATCACTTCCGGGAAATAGCAGGTCAATGACCTTTCGTACTCACTCCCTGGCACGCAAAACAGCTTTGTTAGCAAGCAGCTACCTCCAGGGGGAGGAAAATTGAACAGCCAGCCACGCTTACCCAATAGTCACGTGACGCGATCCAAGATGGCGGACCCTTGTGGAAAGCGCAGGGGCCGGGGCTCGGGGAACGGCGGATAGCGGAAAGAAAGCTCGGTTCGCTAGACTTTCACGTTGTGGAAACGAAGCCCAAGGAGTTGGAGAAGGTGCTAGGACCTTAGTAGGAGCACAAGTTGTGAGCCACCCGTTGGATACGATGTCGCAGTGTACGATAGAATTTTAGAAACCTGGCGATTACAACTCCTGGCAAACACTACCCTGGAAAGCCAGAGTACAAGCGGGTGGCGGCTGATTCCTTATCGGCCCGCAAAGCACATATGCCCCGAAACACGATCCAGCC
>NW_017803965.1:532713-602121 GCF_001625305.1 Branchiostoma belcheri | reverse complement strand
ACATGTGTACTTTTGTTTTTGCCATACATGTGGGTACTTGTGTTTGTGCCATACATGTGGGTACTTGTACGGCTGCAAGAAGGCTTGTTATTGTTTGTTCGTATACTGTATTGTTTCTCTAAAAAAAAAACAGTCTACTACTACCACTTGTGTTTGTGCCATACATGTGATGTAAACGATCTAGCGCCGATTGTAATGTATGCGCTACAGCGCGGTCTGATTGGTCAGGCTGTTACAAAACTGGCATCACCCCCCGGACCAGGGAGTTGGAAACTGCAAGACAGTGCAAATTTTTGCACTTGAATTTCGCGGGCAAATGGCAACATATGGGGGAAAGGATGCCAGATTACGAAAATAGAGTTACATAGCTACTAGATTAGATGGTTGTTTTTATGAACAGCTTATTATGAAATTTTGGCTCAGCGGCTCTCAGCACTACCCTGACCAAACCTTAAAGGTATGATATATTGAAAACACATTTCAGTGCTTGAAAACAGTCATTGTAAGGTATATCTACTGATGATTACAGGATGGCTGTGGCAACTCTGAAAGCAGTAAAATTTGTAGATAGGTAGGCTACCGGATGTGTAAGAATCTCGTCTCAAAATCAGGGCTGTGCATGCTAGCTTGACGTTTTATTCATTATTGATTATTCTAGCTATAAGCCTGCACCTTTGGGAGAAAGAACAAGGTCTTATGAACTCAAATTATGGAAAATTCCCCTCGACTCCCCAATCCGCCTGAAACATGCTTCAAATCCCTAGCAGACAATTCTGCGCCAGTCTTAGCAGAATTTGACTAGCCTTGAATCTTACACATCTCGTTTACCAAATCCTTTCCATGGCGATTTCTGTCCAAGGTGAATTGTCCATGGACTTGCTTTCACAGCGGTGGATTGGGTGTCCTGATGAACCATCACATGCAGCCGTTCCCAAAAGAACCCACTCTACGTTCAAGATGAAGGAAAAGAAAGAGAGGTACTTGGAGTAATGAACTGGAATATGCATTAGCCTCAGAAAAGGCACGTTTCAATCACTGCAACTTGGCATGAATGCCCCCTTCATGTTGATTAATCCAACAGGACATTTTTCTGCTCTTTGTTGGGTGATGAAGGCATGTTCTCATCATTTTCATCTCAACTGGGTGTTTGCAGACTGATAGGGCTTCATCTTCAAGGAGGGTGCACTGTTGGGTGGCCGTCTTTTGGATGCAAAAGAGTGTGCAGGGGAGACCATGCATTAGAAATATCTCTATTCACTGACTTGTGACACTAAGCAGTATTTCCTAGAGTCTAGCTCTTATCATGCACATGCCTGCCTGCATAAACAATCTGAAGTTGTTGGCCTGGAAGAGGCCACTCTCAGCAGCCCACATGCGATTGTAATTTGGTGACAGCACTTGTGCAAATATGGGAGTGAATACAGTAGGATTGTGTTTAGTAGACTTATATATTGGTAAAAAGGGACTAAATGGGTGGGGGGGGGTGAACAGGATTCTTGGAAGAAATCTTAAAAAAAGCACGTTAAAAAAAATGATAAATTGTTGTATGAAAGAAATCCATGGGAATATTGTTCACGTGTTTTCATTTGGAATTTAACTGACCTGAAAAAGTATTAATTGATATAGATTGAGCATACGTCCTAATTGAAAATCTCATTTTCCATCCTGTCAAGTATTCTAGGGCATTCCTTGATTATCATAGCAGAGATCATAATTCCTTGATCATATTGTAATAAAGTGAATGCATTAATCTTGAATACCCTTTCCAGCTGGTTTGGTCAAGCAGCCTGGGTCATGTAGTAAAAGAGGGGTGGGGGTGAAACAAAGGTTGTCTAAAACAAGACGTTTGAAAAAAAACATTAGGATGGAACTGGCAAAGTATGTATCCAAATTCAATGTGACAAATGGGAACAAAGTATGCTGGTCTTAAGGGCATGACCCTTCAAATTAGTGGTCAGTAAGAAGAATAGTAAGAATTTAGAGGTCAGGTCAGGACCTTGAGAACAACACAAAGAAGGATGGAAAGATTTCATTCTACTTGAGGAATGTTCTTCATCTGAATGACCACATTAGCTATGCTTGAGCAACAACCAGATGTGGGAGGAATCTAGGTCAGCCCCGAAAGTCACCTGTGTCTACAAACTGATAGTCTTTTACATATTGATTGTGCATTATTAATGACTTGCATTGATGGTGTCCTTGGGTTTTATGTGGCACTGGAGATGTTTTAAGTTGTAGGTGGTTGTCGGCTTTTTTTTTTGCAGCTGGAGGAAGGTCTAAACATTGGCTACTAGTAGTATGTTAATATAAAAAGCGTTACAGCTAAAAATTTTTTTGTGGTTGGGGGCTTGACTTGATTGACTGCCAAAATAGAGGCAAGTTGCTTTTATGTAAGTATTGCAGGAATTTCAGGAAAAATTTCCCTGCAAATGTCTTCATTTTGAAGATTATCTTGGATGTTGCATATACATGTGGGGACATCTGTGCTTTTCTACCCAAGCAAATCCACCAGGAGAAATTAGGCATGAAATTAGACAGTAAACAATAGTCTTGCCCTGAGGATTTTTGTGTGCATGACATGATACAGATAAGAGAAAATTTTCCCACGGATACTGCATTAGTGATTAGAGGATATACAGCACCTAGAAACCATTTTCTTTTTCTAGGTAATTTTAATCTTGATGTTTTTGCACCTAGCTGAAATAGTATGACAAGAACCTTGTCATGGCACAAAGAACAAAGCTTTCCACTACAAGGCTACACCTCCTCATTCATGTGGGTTTTTATTTTTCATTGGTCCCTGTCCGGTCCCATGATTTGAGAGTGTATGGTTGGGTCCTGTAATATAGCACCCTTGTTGATGCCATTTATGTGTCAGTTGTGTACCTGACCCTAGTAGTGACCCCAGCTACACATATCCTGTTAGTATTCCTGGTTTGACAGCCCTAATCCCCAGGGAATGTCTGGGTTGTGTTTTGTGGTCTCACATGGAAACATTTCAGTTGGAAGGGGAGAGTGGTAGCAAAAATGTCCTCTCACCTAGGGTACATGTTATGTTTCTTGGTGCCTAGCATAATTTGGGATGTTGTATATACATTGACAAACAAACCTGTAAGATACAATGTTCAAGATTTTCATAATGTCACCCATTAGTGCAGGTAGAATTGGACTTCTGCAGGGATTTCTGTAGTACATGTACTTAGTTTATAGTTGCATGTGGATTTTTGTTGTATTCTTGACTAGCAACTACCCATGAAATACAAAATGATATGATTACAGTGTTTTCTACAGTTTCAGCATGGTCCGTACTTTCTAAATTCAGATTTGTAAAGGTAAAATATGCCCTTTCATGCTACAGACATGTAGAGGTGAAGATGTACTGGGCAAGATATTATAAACTTTAAGCATGGTGTAAAAGCCAGAAGGAATGTGGAATGTAGACAGTTGTGGCTGACCAAATCTTTGTGTTTTCCAGCTCAAAATGCGATCACCCTTCCTGATGATGGCATCACTCGAACCAACCTCGGTGACGACTCTATTCTGGAGTATGGGTATACAACCGCGCCTGGTGCCACCATGCTGTTTGAGGTCTGGAAAAAGATGCCATCAAGCGGCATTGCCAACAAGGCCAACAATGGTTCCTTCAACGTCTTTGCGGCTTGGCGCGTAAGTATGGCTAACGTACATTAGAATGCACCCAATTTTTAGAGGTGACCAAACCTTGCTTTCTTTGGATCACAGCAAGTTTCTTTCAGCAAATCCATGAAATTCAGAATCCCAATTATTGCCTTCGTTGAGAAGGCTATGCAATCACTTTGCTATTCAGTGTAAGTAACTCTTGAAGGCGTGGTTTGATGTGAATGATTTTTGGCACTCGGGTTACCCTTAGGAAGACCAAGGTCAAGTTCAAAAACGGGCCTCGGTTGACATTGATTAGAAATCCACTGTGAACAGGACTTAACAATCCTATATGGTAATGTACACCTCCAGGGCAGGGCGAACCTGTTGGACAGGCCAGCTTGAAACTTTTCAGCGTGACCAAGGACGATGCAGGACAGTACCAGCTCTCTACCACCTTCAGCGATGGAACCTCAGACAGCAAAGAGAGAACCCTGATCGTGCAGTGTAAGTCTTCTGTGTTGTGTTATCTATCAATGCATTGGTTTGATAAAAAGTTCAAAGTCTATTGTTTGAATTATCAAACCAGCCCGGTATGTTGATGCCATGGCTCATGCCATTACTTTTAGGGTTATCAGAGGATGCCTAGGTCTCTTTTATATATTTTTTCGCCCTGTCACTACAATTTTTTTCTGAAAAAGTCTATGAACCAATAATTTAAATTGTCAGCAGCAGAATAATCAAATCCTGGCTAGTGAGTGAGTGGTCTAATTGATTTTTTCCTCCTTGTTTAGTTGCTCCAGAGGACACGACAGTCACAGCCGCCCCTGGCCTGATAGCTAAGGAAGGTGACGCCCAGGTGGTGCTCACCTGTCAGTCAGGTGGCATCCCCGCACCTACCTACACCTGGACTGGCGACAACCTGCCTGCTGATGCCGCCCAGGATCCAAACACGGGAACCCTGACCATCACCAACATCCAGAGGAGCGCGGCAGGCCAGTACACCTGCACAGCTGACAACGGAGTTCCGCAGCTGCCTGGAGACAACCCTACAGCACTCACCAACAGTGTCAACGTTCAGGTCCAGTGTAAGTCTACCACTCAATCATTATGTTAACCTTCGCAGAAGCAAGACATATTGTTTTTGCTCAGTTTCTTCTTCTGCTCCAAACAAATAAAGTCAATGATCTGCACCAGATGTCTGTCACCATGGTAACTGGTAGAAGTCCCTGTGGTGTTGGATAACTTTATGTAGCGAGGTAGAGTTAGAGGACTGCTCACCACCATATATATGAAGGTGTTTGAATAAGAATAAACAGTAGTACTTTGTTGGCTAGACATTGTCAAGGTTAACATTATGCATTTGCTTTACAAATATTAGATTTCTAGTTGTTTTTTTTCCCATTTGATTTTGCCTAGTATTTAGCTGAAAACCATCTCATTTTCAGACAAATGATTTGTTGTCTCCAGCTGAAATTTGAGACCATACTTGTACTACCCTGAGTACCAGGAATGAAATCTTTTTAGCATGTCTTTATGCTATGTTGAATGCCTGTTCCAACCAGATGGCCCAAGTGCCGCCACCATCACAAGGGACCCAGCAGACAAGGTTGTGCAGTGGAGCACTGTCATCCTCAGCTGTGCTGTGGACACCGCCAACCCTCCTGCCACTTACACCTGGACCAGAGTCAACGGGACCCTCCCCACCAACACAGACGTGGACGTGGTCGCTGGCACGCTGAGGCTGAAGTCTATCCAGCCCGATGCTGTCGGAACCTACCAGTGTTCTGCCTCCAACCGCATCGGAGACCCTGCCATCGCCACTCACGTCATCGATGAAGTGGAAGAAGGTATGAATACGGCGTCCTTGGTCTCTCTGGATTGTGGCTCTGTAGTACTGCTGAGTAACTGGATTGCCTTTTGGTAATATTTCATAAAGTTTTGGAAATGAAAGCATTATACTTTTTTATGTGCTGAATTTGTAAGAAATGTATCCTTTTACTCAGCAAGCTTGTTTGTGATTTCTGTGATGTATAAAAAACGTTTTCCCTTTCAGCTTAAATCAGAATGGAGCCATGGTCCAGATTTCATTGTTTCCAAAATGTCACATTTCAAACAGTCCTGTTCTCATTTTCTACCACCTGAAAATGAAAAATTCACCAGAAACATTCATAAGTGCATATACATATTTACTATGTATACAGACAATTTTCTGTGCAATAAAAGATATCAAAAGGTTTTACAGGACTGTCTTTCAACTTTGGTATTTACTTTCTCAAGACTATCTAGTGTTACGTAAATCCAAGTCAGTAATTGGAATTTTTGATCATAGAATCAAGACTGGCAGACAAAATTTGAAGCATAAAACATCCATAACCATAATCAGATATGTGTAAAGAAATATGATAGCACTAGATAGTCTTCTTTATTTGACCTGTGTTAAAGATAAAATTTGATATACAAATTTCAAAAATGTTAGCAATTTTCATGTATAGCCTTTTCAAGCAAAAACACTTCACTGCTAAGGCAGGTTGTGGGGCATCTTGTGTTGAAATTAATATTTATAACTTTCTTATTCAGAACGGTGGAAAGGTGGCAACATAAGTGGATTTTTTCTCAATTACTTACTGGTGTGGGGAAATTAGTGACCGGTGGCTCAGTGTCCAAACTTTAACCCAGGAACCAAGAATACAGTCTTTGATGTACCTAATGTTCTAGCTCCTCCAAAAAGGAGCCAAAAATATCATGCGATCAGTTCTATGGATGGTTATTATTTATCATTGTTTTTTTTTTTAAATTCTAGTGAATCAATGAAGGTTCCAAACATGCATTGCTATTTGAACCAATAACACTTTTTTTTCTTTGGCTGGTCCATTTTGCTAAAATATTTTAGGAAACTGATGTTAACACAGTAAAATAAAATGTGAAAGTATCTTCTTCGCCTAAAACTCTTTTGTAAGGAATCTGTAATTGTACAACAAAGACTGTTACTGGGTTTTGTATATAAAAACTGCACTCCATACACCCCCTAATACCCTTAGCCGTCCTTGTGGCTAACACGTCTTTTCACATCACTGTCAACACTGCTGTTGTAATGTGGTTCTTCTGTCTGTACTTTTCCTGTCATTTCTGTGTGGCATAATTCAATAATGGGGCAGATGCCTTAACCTGTCTCTGTCTTATGTCTCTGTAGTATCACGTTTCATCATGGCAAACATCTAACCTGGAGACTAGTGTAAAAACAGTGTGTCATAACTTGCAGTTAAACACTAATTGTTTGTGTGGTTAACACTGTTTAAGGGGCTTTCTGTGTGTTGGTGGCACAACTTTGGTGTGCTTATATTCCTTTTATGATTTCAACAGGTTCTTTTGACTTCATATGTAAAGTCTGGCTGTTCTAGAAACATTAGCATATTGGGTTTTGTCCTGAAATTGGTGTTGGCTGTTGGAAAATTGAATAATTTTTTTATGATAAAATAAAATAAGAACATGAAGATGTGGTAGAATATGTGGTTTATATATGGCAGTGTAGACTACAAGTAGTTTGAAAGGTCTTAACCTACTATTGTTTTCTAGAACAGCCATTTAAAGGACAATCCTGATGTTATATTTGTTTTGAAATCCATGTATTTGTGCTTGGCCTTCTATTTGTTACCAACTGAAGGTCCCTTTTGTTGCAAATTGTGGTGTTGCGATTTCAAAAGATATGACAGTTCATGTATTAACTGGAAGACTAAACCCAATTCGTGATTAAATGCTGGTCTTGCCAATTGAAGCATTGCATCTTTTCCTATTGAAAATTATCCTTTTTTCATGATGAAAATTCTAAAATAGATTTTTTTATGAGTGGTTCTTATCAAAATGGTCAATATTGTATTGGGATGGTTAATTTTATGTTGTTAATATGACATATGGATCAAGTCTTTATGGCAAAGAAAAATCATTGGATTCTGAATAAAACAAAACATGGTGCCACTTTAATTCTTTGAAAATAGGTGGATGTGTCTGAAAGAACTAATCTTGTGTATTTGACAACTGTAAATATGTTTGCCATGATAGGTATAGTACTTTTATGCTTTCATTCTAATGCCATGTAATAATGGAACTTGATTTCTTCTGCCTCTGTATGATTTGAAGTACTATATTTAAGTTGACATCTAATGCATCTTTTCTTTTTCTTTTTTTGACATCCTTTCTTCATTTGTTCTCCTAACTCAACAACTGACCTGTTCCCCACCACTTACATGAAACAGCAACGTTGCCACCACCAAGTAAGATCCAGGGACATTAGACCCTACCTTGTTATTGATGAATCATTGATTGTTGATCATAATTTGTATTGATCCATGAATGATGAAGTTTTCTTGCATCAATGTTCTCCCTGGTTCCAAGTCATTGATGTTGTCACAAGGCATGTGCATTTCAATTTTAAATTTGCTTCTGTTTCAAATATTTCCAAAACTAAAACATTGGATATGTTGAGAAAAATCAAAATTATGAAAAATAGAGAATCATCAGGCCGATTGATATATTACTTGAGAAATGAATGGGAGTTTTGTATGCCATTGTCTTGTGACAAAGATGATTTTTGACCAGGTTGGACACTGATTCATGGAACAACATGTGATTCGAGATGGAGCAACTGTGCTTCCTACAGGAGAGAAGCTAATACAGGTTTAAAACTGCCATGTGTAGTTTTATAAACTGCTGGAAGAAATTCTGTATGGTCTTCCTGGCTTGAATTATACACGAGACAATGTCCAGAGATCTTTGGTTGGACAGATAAACGAATTCTGTTACTTGTCACCATAATTCGAAACGTATGTTTGGAAGTATTGCAAAAATCATATCCTCCTGTACACAGCACACAATGTTCCATCTGTCTGTGATTTCCACTGATTCTACCAATGCGAAGAATGGTGGAAAATCAGCTCATATGTACACCAATGATGCATGCAATGATTGCCACTTGGACAAGTCTTGATGAACTCAGACTGTTCTTGCCAATTGTGGTGGTTGGGTCTGTATAGAAGCTGCTGCATCACCCCTGGAGACATCCCCTCGTAGTCAAGCTTCCTAACTAACATAGAAGATGAAGAGACTGTATGCTCGTCAAAAGGATCAAAATATATTTTCTCATCTTCCAGCTGTAAGGGTTGATGAGGCTGATTTTGTAGTCTCAAATTAACGTTGAAAAAAATGATCACAAAAAATTTATTGGTATTCTGAATTTATATTGGCTATTGCATGCTGCAAAACTTCTAAGAGTGTCGTACAGTCCCTTCGAATTGTCACCCCCCCAATCCCCACCACTCCCAGCTGCCATTACATAGAACTAACACCATATTAGCTTAATTTTCATGGCTTTGGTATCTTCTGACTGTAGTTCAAATAATAGTGAAACCTAAAACACTACTGCTATCCACACTGCAGCTTTTTCTGAGCTTTCTTCTACTTTAAACTATTTTAATACTCAAAATCTTCTACTCCAAATTGTTCTTGGCTTTATTTGCTCTGCTAGTCTTTCCTTCCTCACTCTTTTCATCGATTCATTCACAAGGCTGTCCGTAATGCCAGTTCTTTGGAACACATGCATGAGAAAACCTCTAACACAACCAAGGTAGACCAGGAGGTGTAGAGACTAACGAAACTTTGGAATGGAAGTTGTCGTTTGCGGAGTGGTGTTTTTTTAAAAACTGAGTTTGTGACACAGTGAGGAGCTCTGTGATGTACAGGGTGTCCCAGTCATGAAACTTTGTTTGTTTAACGACTGGTTTTTACAAACTAATGTTTGTGGTATTGCTTATGCTGTGTAGCAGAAAGGTGGAGATCTCACATTTAAGTAGATTTTAGCTGTGGACATTTGTAGACAAGAAAGTGTTTTGGCAAAGGTATACAATTTTACCTGATGGTCTTTTAAAGCATCGGCCTTAAAAAAAAGGTAATGTTTCTGTGCACTTGACATATACTGAAGTTGTACCTTTCTGCTACATAAAGGAGCTTTTTTAAAAGGAAAAATTGCTCAGTGGTCTCATATAACATCAAATTTCTATTGGGACACCATGTAACAAGTTAGTCTTGGTCCATTTGTGCCATTGGAAAATACGACAATGTTGGCAATAATGATTGTAGAACTCTTATTAGAGTTACTAGTAAATCCCTTCATTTTGATAGGTAAATGGACCAATGGACCAAGACTCTTATTATGTAGCTTTTCAAGGCAAGTGTGTACATGCTAATAATATTCATATCTCTAGCAAAAATTTGTTACCCACAGAAAAATCAGTGAAATCAATACATGTATAGCACTTGCCTTGTACATCTTTTAATGAGTCTAATCAAATAGAGCAGGAAATGATTTCAAATTGATGAGTTGATTGTGAAAAGATTAACAGATTACCAAGCTGCAGTGATTGCCATGACAATTTTTCATTTGATTCTTGGTTTTGTTTTGACTGCCTAATCATGGAACTGAGTTATTTTACTTATTTTATTAACTGGCTGGTTTGAAGTATGACATTCCTAACATAACCTTTCTTTTGTTTCTTTACTTTTCTCCTTCCTTGAACCCTTCATTCGACCTGTTTCCCCGCCATCCCCATGATGCAGCAACGAAGCCACCACCTACAACCACAACAAACCAGTAACCACGGAAAAGTTGCGCCCCCTGCACCTCAAACGGGTGTGGTGCAGATGGAGCCGTAATTGCAGGTATGGGTGGCACGAGAAAAAAAAAAGAACAGCAAACGCGCTAGTATAGAGAACAAGTGGCTCTCAATTTTGGATGAATCCACCTTTTTCAGCACTCTGACCCACCTTTTCTCCTGACCGTACATTTCACAGCGCCCGCGCCACCGAGCGCGAGGACTTCCTCGGGGAATGTCGTTGGAGGTAAACCTTCCCATGTGTTGCCAAGTGTGCTGTTTCCCTCCTTGCTTTTTGCTCCTACTCTTGCGCTACCGCCGTTTGTTTTGTTCATGTTTGCGGCTGTGCTGTGCAGTTCTTCCTCTGTCTGTGCTCACTTTTTCGCTGGTCTGTGCACCGTGTGCGTCTAATTGTTACAGTCGTCACGTTCCTACTGAAGGAAGCTGCACTAAATCTGATGCAAGAAGGTGACAGGGACTTTTGGAGAAACTTGCCTTGGCTTGTGCAGCACAATTACCCTATCCCATCTAGCAAAGCATGCTTCTGACAACATTTGCTCAGTTTCGCTCCATGCTGTGCCAACCTCTCAACCACCCTCTAACAAAGCACTAACCTCTTGCATGTTGCTGTGATTCCTTGCCTCTGAAGAGGTACCTATGTACTATACCAAAGGTTAAAGCTTCTGCTTTCCGTCATCAGGCAATCTAGAAATTGCCCCATTAGGTGCAGCTGTTGTGGTTGTTCATGCAAAGTGCTGCCTTTGTAGTGCAACCAATCTGCAACCGAATGGGCCTTTTTCTAGGCTGAGCTCATACTAGCACTACAATTGGAAAAAGCATCTACTACTAGTAACTTTGCTTTTATTCTTTGCATTTATTTGAAAACTATAAAATGCTCATCTTTGCGACATCTTGGCTATCATCTCCAGTAAAATTCTGCTGTTGCAAACCATCCCTGTTTAAAAAAAACACTTTCAGCCTCCAAGCAAACCCTGTTTCACGATAGTTCTGTGTTCTGTAGAATAACATTTTCACAGGTAAACAAACATACATGTAACTCTCCAGGCATGCAACTTTCCATCAGTCATTTGCCCATGGACAGGCCAAGGCAAGTTTTAACCAGCAAGTTCTACAAAGACATGTGGCAGTTTCCATGACTGTCCTGTATCTGCAAGTATAGTCTGTGATTTCTTTCTACTTCTGGAGAGAGCTCTTACCAAAAAAAAAACTGTATTCCCGTGTAAATGTAGTAGAAATTATGTTCAGAAAAGAAAGATGAGCGATCCTCTCTCCACCTGCATCCTGGGATTGTTTTACCTCCATGGACGACCTTTGCCCCTGTGAGGAGTGTTCAGGTAAGTGGAGTGGTGGCGGCGGTTGAACGGTGGCAGGTGGTGATCGGTGTGTGTTCATTCAAAGTTGGAGCCCCTCTCCCATCGGACAGTGCCACAACACGTACGAACATCAGCAACCCCAGATTTCATTTCGTACAAAAAAAATAAAGCTCTACAAAAAAACTGTTTGATATCTGCTGATGTTCCTACAGTACTTGGCAAACCCTGTAACCTGCTCAATTTTGAATGAATACTGTTCTAGGGACAGGCCAGTACTACAGGCGGAACTACCTTGATCAGACGGATAAAATAGTGCTCGGAGGTAGGGTAACAGAAATCCGTTCGTGTGTGAGAGGGAGCAGCTATACATTTGTATGCAAGTCTAAGAGTGAATGGCCTATGGTTTTGTTTTTGCTTTGGCATGGCTTTTTCTCTACGTCTCAGCTTGGTTGATGTCCTGTCACTAGTTGATTCAAACTACAAGGTTTGTCCAAGGTTTGTCTAGTAGAAAACAAGGCAAATAAAACAGAATAAAGAAGACCACCAGGAAAGATACATGTATATTGGAAGCACTGTACAGTTAAGTATTCTTCTTCCACCCTGTAGTGAAAATTGCCATGAAGTCTCTTTTATTCAGAGACAGGGAAGAGCTATTTCATGGTTAGGCATGCATGATAATTGCTTCCCGGTATGCTCTCTTTGTGTTTTAATCATCGTCTGTCTCCTGCAAGCTTGTTTTCATCTTTTTGATGATATGCTTTGTGAGATACCAAATGTCTATGGAATGTTGCCTTTGTCTGTCTTTGCTGTTGGCTGTTTGTCTTTCTCGTAGACCTTCAGTTGTGTGGTGTATCTCCATATAAATGTGTTCACATCGTGTGTATTCGTTTAAACCACCTTGCCATCTTCCAAACTGGTACCGTGGAGTTACAGGTTCAGAACTTCCAACAGGTTTACAATTCCTTTCCCATAGTTTCTCTATGTCTATATCATAATATGAATATGTACCACCCAGACAAAAATTTACTAGTACGTAAAGGTATTCTTGTTTTGACATCTGTATGTTATTACATGTAGCTGGAAAAATATAAACATTTGCTGGCTGTTCTGTGTTGTATAAATGTAATATGTCTTAAAAGTCAGGATAACTACTGAAGATTACTATCTCTTGAGCCTGTTACCCCATGGTGCCAAGTGTTACCTCCCACCCTTTGGTAAAACACTGTCGAGTGTCTGTGTTGTCTGCATGACTGTGTGTACATGTACCATCATTGTGAGTACACAGTGGAGTCTTCTCGTGTTTGGTAGTTGCAGAAATCATCAAGGTAGGTGAAAACTTCATTTGCATTTATTGGTGACGCTTACTGTTGATAATTTGTATGTTTACATTTTGCTGTGGTCAGACCAAAGTGTTCTGTAATCTGTGACACAAGCGCCTGGCATCAAGGCAGACCTGTGTATATTTGAACATCGGAAAGCATTTTGTGTCTGAGTAAACCTAACCCTGGTGTTGGAATTGGTCAAAGAGTTCTTCAAACACTCAGGTAGGTTGATATGGTAGGGTCTTTTTTGGCAGTACACTTTGTATCTGTGTTGTTTAGTGAAATTTTTAAGTATCCTAAAAACTAACCAGTTGCTGCCATGTTTGCTGTGTAGTTATGCTGAAATGCTAGACACTAACCCAATTTACTGTACAAGTAAGTTGTTGGAAGATTCTTTTAACTTTTTAAAGTTTAGTTCAGCATTCAAGATGTGTTGCATCAAAGATAAACTAGCAAGATGTATGTAGTGCCTATTCTAGATTATATTTTAAGTTTCTAAATATTTGTCATGCTTCAAGAGAGTAATGTTAAAAACAACAAAAGTATTATTTTGCTTGCTATGTGACGTAAAAGTTGCAATTGTCGTTACATTGTGTTACCAAGAACAATTGTCTTGCATGTACAGTTAGTAAAAGTAGTGTATGCGTTCGTCATTACTGCATGTATTTGAAATCATTACATGATGCTTCAATTTGCTATTGGACATATCTTGAGTTGTAATGTAGGCATCAAAGGAAGCATTAAAACCTGTTAAAACGGCTAACGTTTGTGTCGCGTACCAGGTGTGGTTGCTGTGCTGGTGTTTGTGATCCTGGTCGCTGCCTTCATGCTCGGCCGCTACCTGGCACGTCACAAGGGCGACTACAAGACCAACGAGGAGAAGGGCGATGGAGAAGATGCCGACACCGCGCTCCAAAATGGCGACCCCAACCACCCAGCCGTCAAGAAGAACAAGGAGTGGTTCATTTAAACAACTCTCAAAAACCCCCCCTCTTGTTTCTTTCTTTAGGACAGTGGCTCTGTCTCTTAGTGTACTCACCAATTTCATAGTAACTTTGGAACACTGTACCACTCACATACAGATGTGTTTGTTTCAATGGGCTGCCTTATCTGCTTTTGTCTCTACACATTCCTGCTCTTTGTATCATCTCACATTCCTCCAGCTAATACATGAGGGAGGGGGGGCAGCCATTCTTAAATCAGTAGACTCATACTTTCCATATTAGCTCGTCATGCATAGTTTTGTGTAATTTCTAGATCAAGACTTAAAACAGAGCACTGACTTAAGTGTTGATTGTGATTGAAGACTGTTAAGTGATGTGTTTGCTGGTGATAACTGGTTGAAGTAAAGAAAGCTGACCTCATCACATTTGAGATTTCCTGTGATGACTTTTCAAGGATTGCTATTGAAGTGTGTGTAAACATGTGCCTACTCAACTCTCAGGCAACTGTATATGATCAACACCCCACGTTATAACTGAACATATGTTCTTTACTGCTTAGATGTTACTGTTCGATCCTGCAAAAGTATACAGCTGTCTTTACTTTGACCAGTTATACTGCATGATGTTTTGCTATAGTTTAAGTCACATTTGAAGAGGATGGTGTAAGGTTTGGTGTGTTTTAGAAGGATTGCTTGATTTTTAACGTTTTTAAACAGATTTTGATCAGAGTATGTGTTAGATCGTGAATTCTGTAAAAGGATTTTGTTCCGTTGCACTTTCTCTTTTTTTATCACTTTCTTCTAACTGCCAAAATTTAGCCTGTACTCCTTGCCAGTGATTTTGTGAAAATTACCACTTATGATTAGGCTGTAAGAAGTGGAGGAGCAGAAGTTTTATTTTTGTACTGTTTGGGAGGGGAGGAGTGTGGCTTACCGGTTTCCTGTACAAATGTATATAACCTCGGTGCCCACACGTAACCCTCCACAAGCAAGAATTATTGTCAGCATCACTCGGTGTAAAAGGTTTTGGAGTACGGATTTGTTGTATCTCTTTAATAGCAGCATTTTGGTAAAAATATGTGCTTTCAGGAAAATATGGATTTTTGTATGATAGAGTAGGCGGTAAGGCAACTATGATAAGGAACTCTTCTCTATTTGCCTGTTGTGTTGATTTCTTAAAGCAATAACCACGAGACTTAGATCTGTAGTACCCTTCAGGACTGCTAGAGGGAGCTGAACAGAACAGTCTGGAAATTCTTGTTATTCAACAGAATAGTTGTGCTTCAGAATTGTGTTCATCAGAAAGCATCTCTACTGCTGCATATTGTTTAGGTTGTTTTCAATGTATAAAAGATGTTGTTTTGCCAAAGGCAACATATCTTTATATAATAACTTTCCCAAATGAAGACAATTGCACAGCTCCAAGAGTGAAGATCATGTATTTGTGACATCACGTGATTGTAACATCTAACAGGTCAAATTCTGTCTTGGGTGATTTCTTGCTGTAACTATCCAATTATGAAAACTCCTTGGTGTGTAATGGTTGTTAAATTTTTCTCTATTTTGCTGCTGCATCAAAAAACGTAGTGTAGATGTTGGATTCTGTTTGTGTTATGTATGTACCAGTAGTTTTAGATCCTGTATTTTGCAAGTTTGTAGATAATTCAGCTTGACTGCAAATTTTTGAAGAAGATGATGTAAATAGTTCTAGAAATGCAAGATGGAAGATGTTTATTGGCCTTTTGTTGTCAGGACAGCAAACTTCATCGCTAGGTGCTGTTGTTTTTCTCAGATTATTACCCTATGAAGTAAACCCTGTCATAAAGACGGCAAACGAAAGCCATCTTCCGAAGAGAAAGAAGTTCTTCATGTGTGATTTTTCTACATTCCAAAGTGGAATTCCTTCTGTAGCTATCTCACGTGAAAGTAGCCGTTTCCAAGTCTGTACGAAGGGAAAAGTTCTCCACGTGCTTTCTTTCGACTGTGAAGTTATGATAGTCCTTCAATCGTGCAGGAAAGTATTGGTCACCTGTTTAAATATTTGCAGGGAATCCTCCATGCCTTTACTGTCACTGTATAAAGTAGACACTCTCTCATGACATCCATGTTGTGTTTGTGCTTTGCTGATTACAACCAGGTGCTATGTTTGATTTTTCTTGACATTTCTGGGAAGATTTAAACAGGTCTGATTATTACTTTCTTAAAATATTTCACATCTGTATGAAGGCTACCAATATTGTACAGGTCTTTAAAGTTTCAAAGCCAACAACGCTTGTATGTTTGTGTGTTGGTTATTGAAGCTGGTGCCCATTGCTATGTACCAATCAACGACTATCAGAGATAATGCTGTACTTTTGAAAAGAGCATGATCATTTCTGTGCGTATGAAAGCGTTGTAGCCCTGCACATGAAATTTCTAATGGAGACTTTCCCTCATAATCACTTTTCTATTAAATTTCCAAAATGTGATCATGGTTTAGTCTTCATTACTGGTTAGCTGCATGATGAGTGAGTTGAAAGAGAAGGTTGGGAATAATTCAGAATGTATGTACATGTAGTTACATGTACGTTTTAGCCTCTGCCAGTCTTCAGAAGTGACTGGAAAGAGGAGAAATTGGCCAAATAGATATCATGCCAGGGGAGTTGGGTCTGCTAAAGGTAAAAGTCCCCTGGTATGATGTTACCTGTTTATTTCAGTATTGGCCAGTTTCTATTCTTTCCAGCTACTCCTGAAGCCAGGTACAGGCTAGTTATGTTTGACACAAAAATCAGCTTGTCACAACATAGTTATACAAATATCAACAACACCAAAAATAGGTAACAAGATGTTAAGATAAATTGTAACAGGGAAATAATCTTTATTGTCCATGTAAAATTGAGATGTAAGAACCAAAAGCAGATTCAGAGCCTGACTGCTCAGCAGTGACCCCTATCAACTACTGTAAGAACTGCAATGACTACATATACATACAGAGCAGAAATCACAATTGCCTTGTGCTTAGCCCTCGGGGCAGCATGCTGTTTGGCCAAGGCCCCAAAATGGGAACACGATTGTAGTGCCTAGTACCTTTGAAAATCTTTATTCTTTTGAAACTTTTGGTCGTCCTGGTTTGTGCACGGCCAAGTTTGGGACAGCTAATTTCTTGTCTCTCTTTTCCGAAACTCCTTGTTAAAGTGCCCTTTTTTCTTTGAATTTAGATAGTGCACCAGACATCTTAGATGTAAGATCATGGGAGGGAAAAAATATTGCTAAGAATATCATCATCAGTCCCATTGCTTCTTATAAAAGATATTACATTTGTACATTCATAAAATATAGAGTATTGCATGGTGCTAATTTGTTGCTTCTATGACCTCTGGACATTCACCCCCATTGTCCAGAGCAGAGGGTCGTTGGTTTCCACGGTAACCAGGCCAGCTGCTGATTGGTCAAATGTGTTGGATGTGCTGATGAGTTCACCAAACTTCAGGGCTTGATCATCTAGAGAAAAGTGAAACAAACAATGAATGCTTCACAGGTAAAATTTATAATGTATGAGACTAATGTTTGATGTACATACCCCCCTCGGTTTTCACATTGATATTTCTGTTCGGCAGGGTTTTTTTCAAATCCAAGAACTACTGAATTAAATTGGTGCGGCCTTAAAGGCATTCAATGCAATTTCAAGGTGACGAAATGAAAAAAAAAAATATTCTGGATGAGGAAATCTGTCTAATATTGACAATTACTGCAATTTCTTAGCACATTTTCAGCATCAGTTCATACTTGCCTTTGAAATAGCCCAAAAGCAAACTGTGAGGCATCTCACAGCTAGAATTACACTGGATGCCTTCAAAGAGGCTGGGTGTTAGGCTATACATTGTACTTACTTAGGTTCCATTTGAGCCCTGTTGTGGTGACATGTGGGCATGTTCCACCTACAGGCACCAGTCCACACCACTCCCCCTCCCCACCGGTCTGCACATGCAGTAATGTCTTACCCTGGGGCAGAACAAGCATGAAAACCACTATAGTAACTTCATGTTTTAAGCCTTTTCTGGTGAAAAAAATACAGCATTTCTCGTAACTATCTGCAACAATAACAACAAAGTACTGAATATATTTAACATGGTAGTTTTCAAGTACATGCACATTCTACATATAAGAACTTAAGAAGGAACCACTTTGTAAAAAAAACATTTTATCCTAACTTTCTACATGTATCTGAAAGGCTGGAAAATACTCTTGTAGTTGATACATGGTCCATGTAAAGGATTCAACAATGCTGGTTGCACTAAACCTACATATCCCCAGTGCAAGTTAGTTGCAGGTAGACATCAGAAATACCTACACAGCTGCAATATCCTGCATATGCGGGTGGTATTTTGAGACCAATACGTGTGTAGCACCGAGAGTTAGTACCGGTAATGCATAATGCTCACAACAACTACAGCACGTTATAATGAATGCAATAAAGATGACTTACTGGAGACAACAAAAAAGCCATGGACACTTCATCCAGTAGAATGACAGGAATACTTGTGAGGGAGCGAGCTTCATACAGAGTGTTGATGTTGGCCATGACTTGGTCCATCCTGCCTCCAAATGCCCCCACAGAGACAATATAGTCCACCTGGAAAGCATAGACCAGTGCAATAGCTCAATTGGTGCTCGCTTTGAAACCGGGAGGTCGTGAGTTCAAACCCCAACCGGGTCATACCAAAGACTTTAAAAATGGTACACAATTCTTTCTCTGCTTAGCACTCAGCACATAGGAGAAAGTGTGCGGGAAGGTCAAACACACAGCACTACCAATGGACTAGCCCCCTGCTGTAGTGCCTTGCTTAACTGTGTGTCGCCCCTATGCTCTGCATAGAGTGGGACCTTTGGAAAGCATACTAAGTACTTTATTAGACAATTTGGGGGTGTAGTTCTAAATCTAGTCAATAGGAGTCTCTCTCGTATAAAGAAACAACCATAAATGTCATCATCATCGGTCGGCTGCTGCGCAGGCGACTGCAAGGTCCCTCCACTGCCCCTTGTCGCTAGCAAGGTTGGCGATCTGCTTCTCTGTTAGTTGGTTGTGCTCATCTCCCAGTAGTCGCTGGACATACTTGAAGTAGGAGGTAGGCTGTCGGCCTCGCCTGCGTCTGCCATGAGAGGGCACGTAGAGGGCGTACAGTCTAACAGGTTCATCCTCAGACATGCGCAGGATGTGTCCCAGAAAGTTCAGCTGTCTCCGACGCACATGCTGAATCAGCGGACTAGTTTGGGTCAAGTTGTAAATGCTGTCGTTTGTTACCCGGTCACGCCTTTTGATGTTCAGCATAATACGGTAACACGAAGTAGCAAAGGAGTTGATTTTGTTCTCCATGTCCTTCGTGATTACCCAAGACTCACAACCATAGGACAACACTGATACACATGAGGCTTTAAAGAGCTTTACTTTAGTGGCAGTTGGGATGCACTCACTCCTCCAGAGATGCTCTAGTTTCCAGAAAGCAACCCATGCCAAAGCTCTGCGTTTCTTAAGGTCGTTACTGCTAGAGGCCATCATGGAGCCAAGGTATCTAAAAGTATAAATGTACCTCCATGGTAAAACACATCTTCCTATGGCTTAGTTGATCATATTGTAAATAAATAAGATATTTTTCTATAATATCTATACTTAAATCTTTCAAAATGGTTTTGAATATCATAATCTTCAAATGGCAACCATCCATAGAATTTATTGAAGTGTGATATTTCATATACATGTAATATACTTTTGAGATAGTTTTAGATAGCTTGTAAGTTGAGAATATAGAAGTACCTCTATTACCTGTATGTTTCTTTCTTGCATTCTTTGAACGACAAGTTGAAGACACTTTGTGAAGTCTGTGTGATCTTGGTCTGGTGTACAAATTACTTCACTGCCCTGGAGAAATTTTTTTTTTAAATCGTAGTCAAGAACTTCATGTACTATTAGCAAAAATGATTCTTTAACAATTGTTTGCATTATACTGCATTATATTGCAAATGTTTTCATTATACTGTTTAGTTCAGCATGAGTTTTTGACAAAAGATTTCAGTAAAACATTTATTTCTCTCTATACAAACATGCCAAAACAAATAGTATTATCTGATATATTCGTACAACATAATCATACCTTGTCCTTGTAGTATTGTAAGTTCTCAGATGATGCAGAGTCAAAATCTCCTGTAATAAGGTCTGGAATCCAACTGTGAAAAAATACCTTTAGAGACTTTCACCACTCGTAACTCAAAAAGAAGCCATTTTTTACATGTACAAATGTATGTAGAAAAAATATATAATTCACCCTTCATTTTGGGGGAAAAGATATGTTTTTTTCTGCTTTTGTATACAGTATTACCTTTAAAATTTAATTTCTGCAAATCAGGGAGGTTTATATCCTGTTGTAAGGTTTGCTTTTTGGTGTCACAAATAAATTATAAAGTACAGTAATTTCTCTTTCTGGAAGCTCTAATAAATGATTACCATAAAATCCAATGTCTCTCTGATTACATCTTTCTCTCTAAACCACTGTTCTCTGCATAATGGTTCAGATAAGAAAGACTTGAAAAAATACCTTTCTGGGTTGTTTCTTGTGGCGTCATACAGTCTGTTCACCCCTCCATCTGTAACTGCTTTCAGAACAGCTGCCACAACAGAGGTTAAACTTGTGTCAACTAAGATATAACATTCCTGCAGCCTAAAGTCCAAATACAAGCTAGAACAGAAACCCAGATGTTCATATCTACAATATGCCAAAGTCTTCTGCATGTTTAAGATAAGGCCACACCAATTTAATTTCTTGGTTAACGGATTTTTCTAGAATAATAATGGAGCGGGCGGGCGAAAAAAAATAAAAATAAAAACAGGCCTAGGGATCCTATTATGGCCCAAAATGGTACGATAGGAGCCATGAAGTCAACACACCAGACTGGTTCTAAATTTAAACAATGAATTTTGAACTTTTAATGATACCATTGTATTGAAAGATGGAAAAACTGTAACAACTAGGAAGAAAAGGACTGTTTTCAACTGTTCAGGGCAAAATATGAGCATTTTGCAGTTGATTCTGAATTTTTATTTTCAAATCAGAAAAAACCAAGGGGCGAATCCGTTAACCAAGAAATTAAATTGGTGTGGCCTAAAAGGACGTTCACAATGGGTATAGTAACAGAGGGCCTGTTTTTTGGCATTCCTGTAAATTTTGATATATCATAACATGTACTAGCCTAATGCAAAATATGGTAGCTGTATCACAAATAGGCAAGCAGAAACCATATTTTGTGCAACATACAGATTTTATCATCCAATGCCTATTACTAGTACTGTACATGCATATTAAATCAACTAACCTTTAGTCCACAGCACAGCGAGGACATCTAGTGACTGGGGCTGGTTCAGCACAATGAGAGCAATTCTTACACCTACAAAAAAATCATCTTGTGATATAATACCGAGCTTTGTTACCAAGCAGAAGTCAATTAAACCAAAAAAAAAACACACTCACACTCACTACGGTGTATTCAGTTTAGCATCTGTTGTTCCCCGTCTTAATAATTAAGAAAATGTTCTTTTGCTCCCACTACCTATTATGATGCTGATCATGAGGAAACAAGTATAGAAGAGAATATAGATACACATTCTTTTTCCAGAAAATGTCAAGTGTAGAAACTGTACCTTTATTTTGGGGATCCAAACATGCCAATGGAGTCAACTCTGTAACTGTTGGACTGGTAGAACTCATATTTGTCTATTCAAGTGCTGTGTAGATTTTCCTTCGCTACACTGGACCTGGATTAGAAAATATATGCATGTATGTATTCCTTTAATGTGTGAATCAGCATCATGATATGTACAGTATATACAGATTTATTGTACCAGAGAAATTCTGCCAGCTCTTTTCGTACATGTACAATAAACAATGGGGCATGGCCTAATGTCTCATCCTATGATCTGCGGGCAATTCTAGTAGTGTGCTTGTCAGATGAGCGACACAGCTGGGATTAGAACTCATGACTTCTTGGTCCATAGGCAGACTACTATCTTTTTGTTCTTGTGTATACACGTACATCTTTCATAAGCCACCTAGAAACCCACAAAACTCAAAATATCCAAATGAGCCAACAAAAAAAGAAGACTGCAAACAAGACAAAGAAATGGCTAAAGCCATACGTCTGCTTGAAGCTTTGGATCACCTGACACCTATTTACACACCTGTAGATGACATCACCTGGCAAAACCTGTCGGACCACTCAGGACACCTGAAAAGACAACACCCTTAGGCTTGAAGACTACCTTTTGACCTCACTGTATCTCATTACTGGCCTGTTATACATAAAAAAAGTGACTGCTGTAACTTTTGAATTGCCTACGTAGTAAAGGGAACTTTGCTTTTGGTACTCTACACTACATGAAATCTTTGGAAGGGAAGTTTTACGCAATCTTTTTACCACAAGCTACTGCTGGTATTACTGGTACAACTGTGATGACAGTCCCATGAATTACGTTTATGAGTTAACCGCTAACACATGTAAGTTAGTGATAGGACTAATGCATTTCAAAAAGACTCAATGCATCACTACAGCTACATTTGATCTTGCAACGAAAAAAAAAGAACAACCCAAACAATATGCATAACGTTAGGTAGAAAGGGGAAACTACATGTATAACCACCAGCCCATATGTATCTGAGTATGGTTTTTAAGTCACAGTTTTCAGTGTTTATCTAGCTACCTGTAAACCACATGGGCGCTAATTACCGTAATAAACAACTGAAGGTACTTAGTAACAATTTTCAAGACCAGGAAGTTTCCGCCCCTCCCCCTTACAAAACAAGCCCGGTATTTACGGGTTGGCGTTGTGATCCTGGCCGCTAAATCATTGTTGCGATCAACATGAATAACAAACGCTAGCGCATCATCTTATAATTTCCGGCAATAACAACGAATTAACAACAAAATTGCTAAAAAATCTAGAATTATTGCTACTTTGAACACACCTTCCCGCGCCATCTGTTTGACCCCTGACATGGAAAAAAATCAGCCAATCGTGGCTAAGATTCTGCTGTTCTCAGTCCCAGGATTCCCTCCCAAAAATCCTCACATTTCGGGTCAAATATTAAAATGAAACTTGATAAACAATACAAACTAATCATATAACGTTACTAGTTATGATTTTCGGTGTGAAAATGTTTAATCTGTCGGTTATTCGCTGTAGAGTCAGATAAATCATAAGATGTTGGGAACGACACTAGTCCTGCCCCTACAGGTTTGATTGGCGTGCTTGATTGACAGGTGGGCGTGGCCATTCTTTGTGTGTATTGATGCGAAACACTTTACAAGTAAGACGCGGTAGTGGAGGCAAGGTGTCTGTGCTCTTCTGTGGTTTCCGTCAGCTTTTCTCAGCAGCAACCATGCAAGGAGCCGTGTGGTTACTCGTAGTCGGCCTTACAAGCGTTGCTCGTGCACGTAAGTAGGAATTTCTACATGTTTTAGAGAAAACGGGAGGGTTTTTGTGGCAGGCGGTATCAGCTGGTGTTAGGCTAGGGAGGTTCAACTCAGTGAAGCGCTTTCAACCATGAAAAGTCGCTACACCCTTAGGCTATATGTTTTGAAATCTTCCTTTTCATGTTGTTTTTTCCTTGTAACATCTTCTTCTTAATGTCTAAGGATATTTTTAGAGAATTTGATCGTAATCGTTAATGTGAATGGTTCATGTATTATTTTGAAATCCAATATCTCACACACCCTTTGGGCTTGTTTCCAAAAACACGTTGTCTACCGTGTCAGTCTTGTGATTTCAAACCGCGACACCGGACAGGATTTTATCGAATATCGCGGAAAATTCCACCCGACGGCGGATTTTCTGACGCACATGGCAGTTTTGCTTGATTTTAATGATAGAATTTGGACGCATGCCTGCGCATTTTGGCTTGGAATTTACTGTAGTTTACATGTTTTGAGTCGAGAGCGCCACAAACTGAACGGGTCCATCGTTCAAAGGGGTGCCGTAAAAAAATCAAAAGTAAGTTTTCAACAGATTTTAGTAATATTTTGAACGTTTTCAGCCTTAAAAATGATTGCGTTATTAAAAAATTAACGTAGTTTTACATAGAAAGTTCTTATGGGTTCTAACCAATCAAACTAAAGAAACACTTAAGTCCAACCCCTACCCTATACGGTTTGGCATGATCCGTTCTCAGGTAATTAGGTGTGGTGGTGCAAGACAATTGCATCTTTTCATTAAGAAACAGCTTAGTTTGAATTCATGCCTAGATAATACCTACAGCTTATGCAAGGGCTGTACTTACTAAACAACAGTACCAAATGCATAGTGTTCTTCATGTTTTTAAAAGGTGAAAATTTGGTACAGCACAGGTAAAACGTGAACAGGTATGTTTTTAAGAGGTCTGAGAAGGAATCTACATCCTTTGTAAACTCAGAACCACTTTTAGCCTTTCCTGTCACCAATACACCGTCCCTCGAAATAATAAAATCGTGTCTCGAAAACCAGTTTTTTGAAAAGTTACTACGTTTTTTTACAGTCGTAACTGTCAGGAAAAAAATGGCGGACAAAGTTGACTCATCCACCTGGTTATTATGCAAATCCATGACCCATCCTGTTGTACCATTGTGTACCTACTGGCACGGGATGATTAGGCATACCTGGGGGCAGCCTTCCTTTTTGTGGCAGGGGTCCAATTACGTTTGCAAATGAGATGCCAGGTTTACTGGTAAACACGGTATTGTCTGAAACATCGCTGTATCATGTTTTCAGCCTAACCTCGAGCTAAATTCTTGTGATCCAGAGAAATGAATGCTTATGCTTTTTTTTATGGAAGTTTTTACTCTTGTATACTTTGTAACGGTTTTTGTTGAATTCTGTTATTCTAAAACAGGTTTTTCTGAGCTGGGTACTTAACTTTTGAACCATGTTAAGAGGGAAAAAAGAAAGCCATACAGAGTAAATCAATTCAATAATGTTTTTCCTGTCATCCTAGGTTTTATAACAACATTGTAAAGTAACTTAGGTCCTTTCATGGCTAATTTGCAACAATTCTCTGAGAATATTTTTGTAATGACTTGCAAAAGTAAATATTTCAATATCATCAGTAATCCAACTATTTGTATTCATGTCACATTTTCTGCTTAATAATAAATCAGATTCAAACTTATAATATTGAAATAGTAATTCCCAATAAAAATGCAGTGTAATGCAAAAGGTTTATTGTAGGCATGCTTGAGTGAGTTTGGGCTATTTGTGCATGTGACAATTCATCGATTTAACATCTTATTTACCAGTACATTTATACCCATTCCCTTGTAAAAGAAAACTTGTTACTATTGCTCAAATGCAGGGCCAACATAAATACCTAAAATCTGAAGGTGTAAGTCAGCAAATATAAGACAGCAAAACTCAGAAACATAAAAATTATGTAAATATATGATTACTAATATTTCCTTTATTAAGACATGGGCTCGCGTGAAAGACAAATGGGACGTTTTAAAAATGCTCTTCAATGCAAACTCACGAAGTTATTGCTTAGTAAACATTGCCTTGTTCCAGGGGAGCTTTCATCTGCATATTTTTGTTTTCACATACAAGATACCGTGTTTGCACTAATATGCTTAATATGTGTAAGATTGCAAGGTGTAGAAAAAACCTTGGATATAGAAAGGCCATGTTTACAGAGTTAATGACTCTTTAGAAGGTGAACAACCTTGAAGAAGTTTGCTTGTGATATGCTTGGGTGGGTATGAGCTATGTCTGCAGAAACAGATGTATCAGCTTACACTTCATGCATGTTACCTTGCAGGTAAAAGGACACATAACATGGGTGGAGTGGGGTTTGCTGTCGTGGGAAATTTTTAGATTTGAAACCCCTGAAACACAACTTTGCACACTTTTTGAGGCAAATTTCAAATGGCTTCTTCGGAATTTTTGCAAAAATTTTGTGTCACTGCTGACTGTTATATACCGGTAATAATAAGATAAGAATAAAAGTGTTGATTTTTGTCAATGGGGACAGAATGGTTCAATCTTTATGTCTGCCACAAGTGGCAATCTCCCAGATAGAAGGACAGGTAGTTGAGAGCCCTAATGACGAGTAAAGAGTATACGAAAGGGACTAGATTGGTACAGATTTTGCCCGAACAGTCCTTTCATAGTTTGAGAACATTACCGGTACACTTTGTGTATTCAGTCAGAGTAATGTGTTTTCCTAATGGATCAATTCATTAGTATGGTGTATGAGTTCCAACGTGTGGTGTGTTATACAGAGGACATTAAGGTAGAATGGATTCTATTCTGTTGGCATATGAGTTAACTATGAAAGTACTAGTTAACATGGTTTTAGACTAACTCAGTAAGTAAAGATAAAATTTGCCGAACTGTCCCTGAAGCAAAAATTAGTTAAAATACTGTAAGCACCACCACTAGCACATTAGACACGTGTAGACCATATGGCAAAGTATTAACAAAACCAGGAAAGGTCTTCATTTGTGTACCCTTTGTTTCAGTAGATCAGTAGAACTTCTACATTTAATTTGGGATCTCAAATTTGAGTTAAGAAGAAAAAGAAGGAATGGGAAACAAATGAAATTTGAGTAGCCAAACTTCTAATACATGCTACACACATGGAAAAGTTATTCATTTTGATATAAACAAGAGCCAGCATTTCAGAACACTGTTACACACCCACACACCACCCTCTGAAATAAACATCCACATTCAAGTCTGTTCAACAAAACCCCCCACTCAAACACTTTTTACCTACACAACTCAAAGTTATTTGACCCATCGCTGCCTTTCAGCAAAACCTCTGTGTTGTTTGACAATTAGGTGTTAGCTAACAATGTGGGCTTGTTAATCAGTGAGTTCAGCCTATAGATGGAGTGGCCCATTGATACTCAGCCCTTGTTTGTGTTGAGTGGTGGGGTGTGGTATTCCAAGCTGCCTGCCAAAGAGATAATGTACTTTTAATAGCTACACGAACATACTCAAGTTCACCAAGAGACCTTGTTGGGACATAAAACACTGGACTGTGAGCAGGCAAATAACATGTAACAGGCAAATCATAGCTATCGGGAAATGTTTCAAGCCTTACTAACATTTCTTCTTTAGGAAGGTGGAGTTTATTTACTACCTCATTAAACTTTATTGACTAGGGAGTCTATAAAACTGCTTGGGGGTGAATTATGTTGTTTTCTTACCCTACAAGTAAATGATAGCACAGCCATGCATGTATATATGTCATTATTATGAAAGGAAATTCAGAATCATTTATGTATTCCAAGAAAAGTACTTTTTTATTTGACAACAGTTTTGAGATATCTGATGATGTAATTTTGGTAGAAAATACATTTGTATTAGAAAGTAAAAATCAATTTGAATCACAGCATACAGTACAAAGCAAACCAAGCCTGGAGTAACATGCTACCATCTGCTTTTAAAGTTGACATGGTCAATAAATCGCTGTTGACTCCAGACCATTCAGCATATGGTTGTGATAATGTTGTCTTGACAAACATACTTTGAAAATAAACTAGGGTCAAAAAGTCACATTTTACGTTAAAAAGGATACAGAGGTTAAACACAACATGCCCCATAGTAGAGGCTATACATAGAAAACTTATGTACTTCCAGCAGCAGAATAAGCCACTGAATGAATTCACTGATTTTGTAGAAACCAACAGAGATTGTTTTTTCCTTCTATCCTAAAAAAACAGATAAAGGTAAACTTCTAACATCCACTACAACCAATGTACTGAATCGTAGTACTGATGGTTACCAGAAATACTTTTATTAATTGATTAATATTCTTCAGAATTTAATATGTAAATATATGTAGATAAGTATTTAGAGGACAGGTTCAAAATAGCATTTCTGTTGAAACTCATGTCCACTTGAGTTGAGGAGTGCCCCTCTCTCCTGGGACCAAACATAAGCTCCATATGTGGTGTACTAACACACCTCCACATGGGGGTGATTGGAGTGGTGTGGTCACAAATCATATGGGATCAGGCCACAACAGCTCCATCAGTTGTTTCTGGTACTGGAAATCCGAAATTTGGGTGAAAAAGAAACAAAACTTGTATGAATTATATAAACATAAATTTACGTTTATCTATATCATGCAAAGGCTTAGTTCATACAAGATACAGACATCACATATTTCAGTCCAGTATATTATGTAATGATTATGATATTTGAGCCAAGTCTTCTATTTCAGTAAACAACAAAAATTCTATTTAAGTTTTACAAAAAAATCCATTTCAGTTTAACAAAAAAATTAAACACAACACAGTATTCTACTCCAACTTGGGTTGGCCTGTTCCCAAACTGCCTAGCCTGGATGCCAGACCCAAAGCACACTGGACACAAAATATCTCAGTGTGCACACTGAGATATTTTGTGTCCAGTGTGCTTTGGGTCTGGCATCCAGGCTACAAACTGCCCTTCCAATGCATGATGTGTGGTACTAGGACCTGGTAATATGATAAATCCATTCAATGCAGTTGTCCCCTGCGGTTCAATGAACTTATTCTAATCCCTTGGGCAGCAATCCAACCTTTAATGTGGGAAGCAGGGATAGTGTTTAACATCTACATGTACTATAACATTACGTCTAATCAATGGTTTTTAAAGGAAAATGGGAAAAAGTTGATACACAGAATAGTTTGCAATATGGACTTATAAGGTAATTTCCTGGGAGGGGTATATTGTCTCTAATATTTTATTACTTGACTTTATTGGGATCCACAATATTAGAAACATGGATTATTGAAATCTTCAAAAATTCTACATACAGTCAAGAAACATTCCATATGCTATAATTCACTGATTTAAAGCCAGTCATTTTGGGTACAAACAAAGATGTACATGCAAGGAAGTTAAATCTCCTTGGTACATATTCACATGTAAGTGCTTGTAACATGGCTATACACAAATGTACATTTCTAAAAGAATACATGTACAATTACATGTGATAGAACAACAGGTGTGACAAAATAGCTTCCTGATGATATTTAGACCCGTTAGGGCATAGTGGGAAAATCACATATTTTGTACTGTGATGGTCCCCATTAGTGAATGAAATTTGACGTTTTCATTAATCTAAAGTCAGTGTAACACTATAGGTAAGCTTAGGTCACGAAATTCTCAATTTTTCGTATTCCAAAAGTACGATGTACCAAGACTTGTTTTCTGAATTGGTTCAGCTAGTAGGTGTTTTCCAAAAGAAACAATCACAATAAGGTCTTCTTGACCCCTGATTCACACAGGTATTCGATTGTCCCCCGCAACGCCCTCGGGTGGCGTTCGTTATGTCGGTTTAAGCCGGTTGTACCAGGTACGGCCTTCTGAGCGGAACACAAAGAGCTTCCAAAACAACAAGTCATTAATTATTCAGGTCCAGCACAGGTGTTGTCACGCCACCGACTTGCGTAAGCACGGTCTGTTGAGAGCATTGCACTGTGACCTCTGTCAGACACAATCGTGGATGAAACCTACCTTTATACCGCAATCATCACAAGAATTTGTTTTGATAACCTATGCATTTGTTACGTCAGAGAGATACAATGTAGGTACAATGTATATACTATTTTAGGTTTCAAACCAAAAACCGTTGTAGCATTTTTGCCAGAGTTTTGGTACAATGGAAGAGCAGCAGTTACTAAATCAATAATTTCTTTGGAAGCCAAACAAAGTTTAAACACAAAGACAGCTGAATGTATTTCTGAAACATATTCTTTGGCAATACATGTACTATGGCTTCCTTTGGTGTGCATTAGCAGCAGAAAAAGATATAAAGTTATCTATCAAAACAGTCAGTGGTACTTTCTGGCCTTTTGCGACATTTGCTTTGATTCAGAAATATGAGTTCTAAGGCCACACCAATTTAATTTCTTGATTGACGGATTCGCCGCTTCATTTTTTTCTGATTTGCAAATAAAAATAAAAATCCAGAATCAACTGCAAAATGCTCATATTTTGCCCTGAACAGTTGAAAACAGTCCTTTTCATCCTAGTTGTTACAGTTATTCCATCTTTCAATGGAATGGTATCATTAAAAGTTCAAAATTCATTGTTTAAATTTTGAACCAGCCTGGTGTGTTGACTTCATGGCTCCTATCGTACCATTTTGGGCCAAAATAGGATGCCTAGGCCTGTTTTTATTTTTTTTATTTTTTTCGCCCGCCCGCTCCATTATTTTTCTAGAAAAATCCGTTAACCAAGAAATTAAATTGGTGTGGCCTAAGTTTATTTCTTTAATTCAGTGTATCATAGAAAGCACCCCATGGGTAAGTCTGCTTCTTACATGTTGTAATGCATTCTGTAACTGTCTACATATACTAGTATACAGCGACTCTTGTGAAGCTCTAACTGCTGAAATTCAATACTAGTAAAACAAGTGCCTGCATCAGTAAACATTTCCACAGCTATTTCACAAACACAACAATTGTTTGGTCAGGCAGAGCCTTATGCTTGACCTAATTTTACCCCTGGGAAGAAAACTTGAAGTACACATAAAACTGGAGGCTGCCTTCCGACTGTTTAGTAGAAAAAGTTGCTCAATTCTTGCTAATTTAGAAAATTCTAAAAAATATGGAAGCAAAGGCCAAAACTAAGACAAATGCACTAGAGGCCACCATGTTTATTTGTTTGCAGTTGCAAATAACAGTTTCTTGGTTCATACATGCCCGTAGCCAGGATTTTGAAGGGGCGGGGTTCTTCCCACTGAGGGACCAGCGAGCGCTGAAGGTGCGAGGTTCCTAGTGCTAGGGGGGTCCGGAGGCAATTTTGAAAAATGAACCTTCTGAAATGGCATTTCCTGCAGTTTTTAGAGGATTTCAAAGAAAAAATCAGAGATAACTTTTTTCAATGACAAAGTGAGCAGTTTTCCTACGATTCCAGCCTCACTGGTGACACGAATCAGTCCATCTTTAAAAGAAAAATCTTGGACCTTTAGATGAAAAGTGGACCAAAAAGTGGACCTTTGGGCCTTGTGGGGGGGTTCGTCCAAACCCCCCCTGGCTACAGGCATGTCATAGTATTCCAGCAAGGTTTTTGAAAGATGGATGGAAGGTAAAAATCGTGTCAAACAAAAACTACCGGTTGTGTCTAATTTTGGTAGGTGTCCTCCCCTGTATTTAGCACAATCAAGTTCAAATTCAATGGGGGAGAGGGCAGACACATACAGGGATTATTTTACATTGTCTGTGGTTTCATCTGTTCAAGAAATATCCTCAACTGACAAGGCTCTGTAACCCAAGTGCCCCGTCATTGGCAATGGTTCACTAATGATATCTATACCTTGAACCCTTCTCCATATACAGTCTTGGCCTCCAATAGCTCTGGCATACTATAGCTTGTACTCTCACATTGGCCAATCACCTAGGGAACTATGCATGGTAAACAGACATTTTTATCAAGGGAGAAGAAATACAACTGTAATTATTATCTTGTAACAACAAATTTTGTCTCCAAAGATGGACAAAGGAATGAGCTGCGTTAAAAATAATTCTGTCTGGAGAAAGAGTCTTAGGGGAAAAAGTCTTTAAAATCGTAACAGAATTATGTCATTCAGCCCGCAGGAAATGATGCAAGAGCGATGTCAAATAAGAGTCATTGATAAACATAACATATAGCTAGCCTGCGGTATATAAGGTTACAAGTGGACTTCAAGACCACTTAAACTTGGAGATTTGATTTGTTTCAAAGAAATCAAATTTGCTGGTAGACCATCTCCCTGTAAATGGTTTCACTGGAAAATTAAATGGATATGGATGTCAAAAGTTAGTCCTATTATATTACAACTGTACGTGACCTAGTATTGCAGCTATGGTATTCCCCGCTGTGAACTACGCAGACTATCGCATTTCACTTTCATCATATTTTTATCGCTGGTCACTGGAGGCAAGACCCCGTGGACATTGTGGGAATAACACAAGCCACAGAGCGGAAATCGGAAACGTAGGAACTAATAACTTTCCAAGGATGACGAGAATTTCAAGAGTGTCCAAACAAAATGGCGCCATTTGATTTATGTTATATTGTGCCATCATTGTCTTTAGCCAAGGCCACACATTGACTGAAATATATTTTTGTACATCCTGTTTGATATTAAAAAAGAGCATCTAGTGGGTTTGGCTATTCCTTTTTGATCTCAATCTTACTGGGTAACTGACAATGGGGTTAGTAAAATTACAGGAGTGTTCAGGTTGGTTGTTCAGGGCTCAAAATGCTGGTGCATGTGCACCTTAGTGACTTAGTGCACCCAAATTTGGAGCAGTGCACCCAATTTTTTTCTGTGGGTGCACCAGTGCACCAAAATATTTTCATAGGTTTACATACTAGTTATAATGTAAAGATGTTTTTAAATGTATAGTAAGTAGTACAGCATATTCTTAAATTTTAAGTGAAAGAAAAATAATAAAATGTAGTAGTACTTTTTGCACTCTACTAAATATCTTACATATGGTGCACCCAAAAAATTTTGTGTGTACCCAAGTTTTTAGGTTGGGTGCACTAGTGCACCTATTCCCAAAAATGAATTTCAAGCCCTGTTGTTGCATTGCATCACCAATGCATTGTGACATGACCTTGGTGATGGTGATTGTAGGTCGGGTAATGTCATGTAATGAGGAGGAATGACTTTTACTGGGGCAAACTACATCAGTAATGGCACTGTTCTACTGCAGTTCCATTACACTGCAGAAATGTATGTATTGACTGAGTATTGAAGAACCATGAGTTCTTGTAATGCCTGGCAGTTTAGTAAGTATGCTGAGGTTTAAATGCTTCTATTTGCAGTGAGAAAAAGCTACCGGTATAGTGTATTAACAGAAAGCTACTGGTAATTCAAGGCAGTTTTGAAAAATGAATGCAAACTATTATGGTAAAATGTAAACTTTATTTCATATTTACCCTTTTTGACTTTTATGCTTGAAGCCATTTACGAAAGTTGTTACATTTTCATAAAGGCTTATCACAATATTTTCCCTGTGTGGAATTTGATATTCATGAAGTAATAAATCAGAATAATTTACATGTATGGGTTAGATGTGGAGGTAATCAGCAAAGTAATAGAGCTATTATATGTAGTGTTAGGCATCAAACAATGGAAATTGCACGTTAGGCAATTCCCATATTGAGTATGACAGCAAATTGAACTACAGGTGTATTAGTATTGGAATCATGGATAAATTTTGCATCTCTGTACCTTTGTATAAAAATTAAAACATCTTGTCAAATATAGATACACATGTGTACCACAATTTGCACATATGATATCTACTAGTTAGGCCACACCAATTTAATTTGTTGGTTCTCGGATTTTTTCAGAAAAAATATGAAGCGACAGGGCGAAAAAAAAAAAACAGCTCTAGGCATCCTATTATAGGGTTAAATGCTACAAAATGAGCCATGAAGTCAACACAAAAGGCTGGGTTAAAATTTAAACATTGAATTTTGAACTTTTAATAAAACCACTGCAATGATAGATGGGAAAACTGTAACAACTAGGAAGAAAAGGACTTTCCTCAACTGTTGGGGGCAAAACATGAGCATTTTTCAGTTGATTCAGGACCAGAATTCAATTTTTTTTTTTTTGTCAAATACAGAAAAAAACGAAGAGGCGAATCTGAGAACCAACAAATTAAATTGGTGTGGCCTTAGAGGAAATGAAATGGTTAGCTGACTACAATGTAGACATTATGCACAGCCATGGGAGTAATAAACAATCATTTATGATATAATTACAATAGGAATCACACAACAATGGAGAAAAATAGGTGCCCTTGATCGATCAATGACTTTGGCAGCCAGTTTGCAGTCCAGCTAAGCATCACCACTAAACCATACTCTATTGATTGCACTTGAACTCTAGCCAGATGGACCCATATATATTCCGGTCATGATGAGTATTATTGGCTAAGCATGAGAAAACTGAGTTAGAAGTCCAATACACCACATGCAGTAATCTTAATGCAGAAAGGCAGTAAAGACTAATGTAATTCTTCTTCTCTAAATCACCAGACAAATTTTATTTGCTGTAACATAGCCAGCAGTCAGGATTCCATTCAACTGTTTATGTTGAACTTGAAGTAAAGGAGCAAGAAGAAATGAATCAATTACTGTCTCCATACTGGCAAACTAGTTACATGTCAATAATTTTCTTCATTTTACGTGAAAGGGACATGCGTTGTCATTTTCTTTGATGGTAGTTTTGTGGTTGTGATTTTACTGCCACCATATCAACCTAAGGAACATTGGCTTTTTGAGAGTAAAAAACTGAGAGTAAAAAATCCTGGGAAATGCTTGTCCTTTAATTTTACGTGTATTGCTATTTCTAACACTCTAGAGACCGATCAGCGAATAGATCCAGAGTGCAACTTTCCCCTTGGAGTTAGCAGTAGACTCATCACTGATGGACAGATTTCTTCCACATCATACGTCGACTACTACAGGGCACCCAGATATGCAAGGCTTAACAGAAGAGAAGGTGAGACAAACTAGAAAGGTAACATTTGCAAAGCAAATGCATAATGTTTTCCTTTGAATATGGACCTTAATGTTTTGGGGAAGAAGAAGAAGAGGAAACAGAGTAAAAACATTATGTTTTCCTTCGGTGAACATTACAAAGGAATTTTAAAAAGTCTAAAGCAGCGGGAGATTTCATTGTAATTTTATCAGGACATTTTTGTATGCCTGTGATTGAAGAAATATTATCAATGCCACTTGCATGTTCAGGGCTTGACTGCAATTAGACAATGTAGACTGGTCCTGACTGTCCATCATAATTATCAGCTCAACCAATGATTACATGGCAGTTAGTGTTCTGACCAATGGGAGAGTAGCTGCATGTCCATCAAATATTTGCTTTACATTTTTATTCTATATTTCTAAAGTTTGACAGAGACATGAACATTATCACAGTTTGATGTAAGTAAAGCCATCAGAGACCCCTAAGATTTTGCAAGGCTTGAGACAATAATCACGATGGCTTCCAATACACGTGTAGGTCTTGGTGGTTGGAGTGCCTCGAGAGACGACTTTTCGCAGTACCTGACCTTTGACCTGCTGGATCGGTCAAGAATCACTGCCATCTCCACCCAGGGTCGCTTTAATAGCGACGAATGGGTGAAGGAGTATCGGATCCAATTCAGCGACAACAGATGGCAGTGGAGAACCTATGGCACAGTAAGTTTGTGTATGTATGCATGTGTGTATGTACATGTGTCTGTGTGCACATGTAGGTATGTACATGTATGCGTATATTTAGGTACAATTACAACTACATGTACATTATGACAACAAAATATAAGGACATCTTTTGATAGAATAGTAAAATCCACGAGAAAGCTAGCTAGAGATTTGGTTTACCCGAGCTTGGTTTAGCAGAAAAAGATAAGGCCACACCAATTTAATTTCTTGGTTAACGGATTCGCCCGCTTCATTTTTTTCTGATTTGCAAATAAAAATAAAAATTCAGAATCATCTGCAAAATGCTCATATTTTGCCCTGAACAGTTGAAAACAGTCCTTTTCTTCCTGGTTGTTACAGTTATGCCATCTTTCAATGCAGTGGTGTCATTAAAAGTTCAAAAGTAATTGTTTAAATTTTGAACCAGCCTGGTGTGTTGACTTCATGGCTCCTATCGTACTATTTTGGGCCATAATAGGATGCCTAGGCCTGTTTTTATTTTTATTTTTTTTGCCCGCCCTCTCCATTATTTTTCTAGAAAAATCCGTTAACCAAGAAATTAAATTGGTGTGGCCTAAGGTACGAACATGTGGCACTTCCTACTTTTTTGCTCCAAATCATTGCATTTATTGATTTTATGCAATTCATTTAGCATGGAGAACTTTTTATCATCTCTTGTACATGTATGGGTATCATTCCACGGGTCTTTTCTGATCATCATCATCATTGGCAGTAGCTCATAGTCTGAGCATTCGAGTTCTTTTCTGATGAATGTGCTACGAAACACCCACTGAAAAACCCCTGAATTGCCTATTTAAATTAGGAAAGTGTAAAAGCGCTGAAGTAATGATTTGCCTTCTGTTTCTTCACCTGTACCCTCAGACCCTGAAGGGAAACAACAACGCGGACACCGTCGTTAAGAACATTCTGACCGGAACGTGGATCGGCCGCTACATGCGCATTAACCCTCGCTCCTGGAACAAGAAAATCTCCATGCGTGTGGAAATCTACGGCTGCCTGGATAGTACGTCTTTTTTCTTCTTCTATGGTTTTGATGTGATGGCCGTTATAAACTTGGTAGCGTTGAAAAATTTGCATACATTTATGTCATGATCTGTAGAATAACATTTTTTAACATTTAGGGAGATGATTTAAAGGCTAAACTTTGTCTTTGGTATTTCTTTCTTCACAGCAAGAGGCAAAAACTTACTGACAGATGCAAAATGCATTGTGTTGGTAGTGATTGAAGCAACAGGGATCCATAATAATGGCAAAGTAACTTGCTGCAGTACTAACAAAATTATCTAGGAGGCACTGTTGAACATGCTGTCCTAGGTAAAATGTCTGAACTCTCTCCATCTTCAACATTTCAGGAGCACACTCTGCCACTTTTGGAGGGGATGGCTACCTCCGCTACGAAATCTCGCGTGAGGAAGACCGTGTAGCGACCTACCAGGACTCGATCAAGATGCGTTTTAAAACAAAAGAGCCTCACGGGATGCTGCTTTACGGCCACGGATCTCAGAACGACTTCATCTCACTTGAACTGATCTGGGGAAAGATCTGGCTTCGTATGAATCTTGGTATGTGCACACAAACTTGTGTTGGATATTCTCATTTATGATCCCAAAAATTGAGTTTTTATAAGAATGTGTCCAACACACATTTTTCATATCTTATGAAGATAGAAGTTCATTTTACCACAACTCTTACTAAAGAACTTGCTGTCACCAAATACAGTAGGGGCATTATCATTAGATAGCTAACAATGCTTAGAGTTAGATGTTAAAGGGTTAGGCTTCTGCCGCTGCGCCGCATGCATGTGGAGCTGGTGTGTTACGCCGAAGGGCAGTTATACCAGCTGATACAGATACAGAAGAACATCTGGAAATATCTCTAAGTTTAGACTGGCATATCACTCTTTGATAAATGCATGTGATTATCCTATTATGTTGATTTTTTTCATACTGAAAAGAAATTTCTGGTTGGTTTTGTCAGGTACGAGCCGGTCTGTGGAAGGTTACACGGAGGTCACTGCTGGGTCGTTGTTAGACGACGATCAGTGGCATTCCATCGAGATCGCCCGGAACAGGAGAGATGTCAGTCTAAAGGTGGACAGGTTCTTTGTCAAGTTCAGGACAAACGGAGACTTTGAACGTCTGGATTTGGATCGACAGGTTTGTTTTTAAATTTTTTCATTTCTTCGGGAGATACTTTCATCAACTCTACTAATGCTCATGTGAGATAAGGTGCTTTAAAGTCCACCAAACATATTGAATCTAAACAAATTGGTGTGAATACATTTCTAAGCAGATTTTAATGTTGATGTTGCTTTCATGATGTCAAAAAGAGTCAGTTTTTAGATGATAAGAATCTTCATCTAACATCTACGCTGGATAAAATGTTATCATCTTCAATGTTATTTAATAATGACACCTTGATGACACCTAACACTTAACATGAGGAGCTTCATATACATGTACATTGAAGTACAAGAAGATCATTTCAGTAGTTGTTTTTTTCCAATTTTAACAGAATAATCTGCTTTTTCCTTTAGATCACTGTTGGAGGTGTGGACTTCCTGTTTCCGGGTGTGATCGTGCGCTACAACTTCCAGGGCTGCTTGCAGAACGTTTTCTTCAACGGAATCAACATGATTGAGAGAACACAACGACAAGTCGACGCTTTCTCCAGCGTGGGTTCTGTGTCGTACAGCTGCCAGGGAACCACTCAAAAATCCCTCACCATCCCCTCACCCGAGAGCTACATGCGCCTACCAGGGGCAAGGTACTGCTTAGCTGTACTACAAGTACAATTATGGCTTAGAAGTTCATAGTCAGGGAACTCTTGACATACTAGCTTAGTAGTGTCCAAAAACATTGTCTAAGATATACAAACACTCATGTTGCTCAAAGTTAGAGTCAGAAATTGTAAAAAAATTCTTTCTTGTTAATGCATGATAGTTTCTGTATTCCTGTCTTTTTAGCGATTGACCACAAATGACCACCCTGAGGCTGTCCTTGCCATACAAATCTTAAATTTTTTGCTTTAGTTATATCCAGACTGAATCTATTTAAATCCTGAATTTGAGCACAATCTGGACATGATCAAAGCAAAAATTTTAGATTCCTGCGACGAGGACAGCCCCAGAGTGATCATTTGTGGTCATTTGCTAAAAAGACACTCCCTCTGTTTTCTGTACATTCTGTAGTATTTCTTATGCTTACTTTTGTAAAAAATCTGTCTACTCAATAGTTTGGGCCCCCTTGAAAAACATTTTGACAGAATTAGATGGGGCTCCCTAGCTGTCTGAAAATTCAATGAAAAAATAAATGTGAGTATAATGATCAGCCATTGCAGACAGAAAAACTTAGACTTCTTTGTATTGTAACAGTGCAAGAAACAGCATCGCTTTTGGGTTCGAGTTCCGAACATTCAACCGGGAGAGCATGATGGCGTACACACAGATCAACCAAGGCACGGGATCTATCTTGGTGCGTCTTGCTGATGGACGACTGAATGTGACGATTGTCCGGATGGTCAACAACGTGGAGCGCGTCGTTCCTATACTCTCTGGTAAGCCTTTAAGACTCTGAACAGTTATGGACATTAGGCTTGATAATTTAATAATTTAGCACACTCATGTCGAGCATAACAAATACCTGTCTGCCTCTGTTCTATATAGATGAGTACCAGAACGATGGGCGATGGCACAGTGTGGTCGTGAACGCGACCGAGAACTCGGTCATTGTGACCTATGACTACAACAGAACCATCAACACCAACACCGTGCTCCAACTGTCCACTGGGGATAAGTACTACCTGGGAGGTTAGTACGCTCTGTTGTGTCAATTAGGTTAATGGAAATCAAGTTCTGGTTAGTTCTTCGGAGCCAACAAAAAAATCCTATCATTCAGTTCATTTTGCACACAATAGACCGTCTATTCACACTATATTCAGCATATTGCGCAATCTTGGATCAAAGCAAAGCTTGGAAGGCAAGCGCACCTTAATTAGTGCCGTAATTACCTAGTCACAAATATGCAAATGAATCATTAATATGCAAATACAGGCTCCATTGAGTAAATGATCCTGGGGGATGCCCTTCTTGTTTGTTTGCCTTCCAAACCTTGTTTTTGTGTAAACATGGCCATTATGTGACTAAGGAATATAAAACTTAAATATAAATATAATATAATATATAACAAAATATAAAAACTCTTCCGCCAGGTTGTCCTCCTTCGGCCATTTCTCAAGAGGGTTGCCCAATCAGAGGGGAGCTCAAACCCTTCCAAGGTTGCATGCGGCGGATCGTGATAGACGGACAGAACATCGACTTGCAGCGTCTGGAAGATAATCGTCTGCCAAACGCTGTCAAGACGGGCATTCAGTTCAACTACTGTGGCCTTGTAGACAGGTAAACAAGCTCTGTCTGTCTCTGTTCTGTAGCAGTTGTTATTTATTGGGTGGGCCAGCTACTCTCTCCTTGCAGCCAAGGGCTGAATTGTGAGGAGCTTACAATTGGTGGGGCTGAATCGCAAGGGTCTGGATCGCTAATCCAGGTGATCTCATGTATATGACCCAGGTGCAACCATACTTATCCATAGGACTGTAAAAAAAAGTGTAAGGTTCAAACCACTCACACCGGGAAGGTTCCCCTACTCTTTTCAATAAGTGTGTTGTGTGTCTAATTCAATTTTTGTCGTAGTCTCTCTTTTAGTCATCACATTTGTCCTTCTGTACTGTAAGCAACTATAATTTTGTTAAATCATAGGATAATCATATGCAAAACATTCACATTATAGCAAGCACTGCATAAAGATCTATACAGAATTGATACTCCGAAACCTCCCTCAGTAAGTTTGTATTATGGTAGCTACATAGTACAGGGGAAAGTAGGAAAAGGTATGTAACTGAGATAGATATATATACTAGTAATGAAAGTTCCATGTTTTCAGATGCACACCTAATCCATGTGAGCACGGTGCCACTTGTGAGCAGGACTGGTACACCTTCACCTGTAACTGTCAACCAACAGGGTACAATGGCGCCACCTGTCACATGAGTAAGTACTGCAGTTTTATCACTTCAGGTAGTGCACAACTTCTCCACTAACATTTTGTTATGCGTCTGTACATCTGCGCATTTATTTCAATCCATGAAAGAAATAACTGGAAAGTTTCTATGAATACTTTGTGACTCAAGTTCAGTTCAAAGATTCATAATTTATACTGGTCAAAGACATCCAAGGATTTTTAAGACATAGTCTAACCAACATTTAATGATTCATATCAACTCTATGTATACAAAATTGAATTAAGAAACCAACAGAAAAGGTGGGGCCTAGGAAAATTAAAGGTCAGTCCTGACAAAACTAGGGTTGGTAGATAGGCTAAAATGATCCAATGATGTCTCAAGGCCTAGGCTAGGGTCAGCGAGTTTTTGCTAGGGTTGTTCAGGGAAAGTAGAAACACAGCATTTTTTCCCAGGCCCAAGTACAATGTTCAGTTTTTTTTTCAGTTTTTATTCGCACTTTAAAACAAAATGTAACAATACAGATACAAGAAAATATAAATGAAATGTAACAGTGCAGGGAGGCCGGAAGCATAAAATGCTTATGAGGAGGCCTCCCTTCATAACTTAATTAACAATTCAAACAAATCGGATAAATAAGAAATAACTTACTAGATAACGGGTAAATGAAACAAAACAATAAAATACAATACGATACAATACTATCTACAATAATGAAAAGTAGTAATGAAGAGTAGTAAACAAGGAAAATTAAACAAAAATTAAGAATGTGTGGGGTTATTTATGTTTGGCTGCTACATTTATGTTTGTGACAGTGTTGAAATAAACCATTCATATACATGTATACTAGACAATAATTGTGCTCACCATGTCGTGTTTACAGCAAAGTATGAGGACTCCTGTGCGAACTACAATCCGTTTGGAGAGGGTGTCGCGAGTGGCACAAAGTTCATTGACCCCGATGGCAGCGGTCCCCTGGCTCCCTTCCCAGTGCAGTGTGCCACCATTGACTGTAAGGAAATAACTTTTTTTTTTACCTCTAACATAATTATATTATATTATCATATAGCCGAGTGACGTCAACCAATGAGAAGCCTCCATTTCCCATTGGTTATCAGGCCGTATATGTAACATCATAAGTGGTGAATAAGGAAAAATTGGTCATTTATTAGAATAACCGACCACTTGTCTTCTGTAAAATGACTTCACCATAGAGGAAAAATTTAAGAGTAAGTTGCTAACAATTCATCTTTCATAGTACACACCGTAGAAACCGTCATCACACATGACTCCATGGCGAGAACACAAGTCAGAGGGTTCGCAGGGGCAGGGACGTACAGCAAAGACATCAAGTACCAGGGATCCCTGCCACAAGTTCTGCCCCTCATGATGAGATCTGAACGTTGCCAACAACGTATTAGATATGAGTGTACAAACTCACGTCTGCTCAATTCTCCAAGTAAGTGTTTTCTATGTTTTCTACAATTTCTGCCTTTCTAGCATAAGGCCACACCAATTTAATTTCTTGGTTAACGGATTCGCCGCTTCATTTTTTTCTGATTTGCAAATAAAAATAAAAATCCAGAATCAACTGCAAAATGCTCATATTTTGCCCTGAACAGTTGAAAACAGTCCTTTTCATCCTAGTTGTTACAGTTATTCTATCTTTCACTGCAATGGTATCATTAAAAGTTCAAAATTCATTGTTTAAATTTTGAACCAGCCTGGTGTGTTGAGTTCATGGCTCCTATCGTACCATTTTGGGCCATAATACGATCCCTAGGCCTGTTTTTATTTTTATTTTTTTTCACCCGCCCGCTGCATTATTTTTCTAGAAAAATCCGTTAACCAAGAAATTAAATTGGTACAGTCATATTAGTAGTACCTAATTCTAGCAGGGCACAGTCATATTAGTTACCTAAAAATGTTTTGGAAAATAGACTGAATATTTTCACACCTCAATCATTACCCAACATCACTCAATAGCTGTTTGTACATGCCACTGAAATGTAAAACAGAGACATTTGCATCAGGCCATTATGAGTTACAACCACATTGTAGCCCTGAGCTGCAATATAATGTTGATCATTAGGAGGCATAACTGTACCAATGCCTTGCCTTTGCAATTTTAGCAGTGCTGCTGTGGCTATTGTATTGGCTCAATCATACATTTTAATACTTTACGCTTTCAATTCTCTGGTAAATTTGTTATTAGAACGAGAAAAAGATTTTTCTGGTTCTACTATTTCTAACAATATTAACCATTATGTTTGATATTATTTAGATGGACAACCGTTCGGTTGGTGGGTTGGCCGCACTAATGACAAGATGGTGTACTGGGGAGACGCTGGTCCAGGTACCCAGAAATGTGCCTGTGGTCTGGACGGGACTTGTCGAGATCCTGCCAAATACTGCAACTGTGACGGCACTGCTGGCTTCGAGTCAGTTAGGTCAGTAGATTCGAGAGTTCTCAGTACTTGTTTATTAATGTAATTGTGGTAGCAAAATTTTGCAGTCTGAGAAAAATGAATATGTTTGCGGAACTATATATTTGCAGTGGTGGCAGGTGCATGCAGAAAAAAGAAAATTGAAAAATTATTTGTTCATGGTAATGATAAATTCGCGGTACAAAAGTGAACACGAAAACCGGGAATATATTAAAAAGTACTGCGATGATACAGTGATTTACAGTATTAGTAAATTCTCGAAAAATGTTGTTGCACAAATAAACTTATCATTTTGTGAGCACCTAAAGCCATCCACCTGCTCAGTTTTGAAAAATTGAGTCTTTCACAGGACAACTGACACAATCGTCGAATTTGCATTTCAGGGGTATAGATGAGGGTTACCTGACCCAGATGCCGTACCTGCCTGTCACTCAGCTGCGCTTCGGTGACACCAATCCTGGCAGCGGCTTCCACACACTGGGACCACTGGAGTGCTATGGAGACAGTAAGACTTACTCTTGGAACTTTTCTAAAATTTCAATAAGTACAGTCAAACCTGCCAAGGTGACAATCTCTTCAAACTGGCCACCTGGTGATTAAGACCACTTTTTCTTGGTCCCCAAAATTTTTCCCATTGACACAAGCATTAAGCCACCCGTCTTGACCTGACCGACGCCACTGCGACTGCTGTGAGTTGGGTCTGCTCAAGGCCCGATACCTGCCCATGGCGACCATGTTTGTCATTTTCAATCGTGTTGATTATTGATGATGACTAATGAGAAATCATGGAGAAACCAGCCAGTTTGCCTCAACTGCTGGAATCATACTGATAGCTACTTCTGATATAGTTTTACTTGTCTAATTTATTCTCGATCTACATCTTTCTACAGTCTTGTTCAACAACTCGGCAACCTTCAAGGCTGCCGAGGCCCACCTACGCTTCCCAACATTCCAAGCGAAACGCTCTGGAGACATCTGCTTCCAGTTCATCACGCGGGCGGCGCAGGGCGTGTTTGTCCACAACAGGGGGGCACGTGACTTCTTCAAGGTGGAGATGTTGTGTGAGTAGACGCTACTTACTTTCTATCCTTGCAATGGGTTTATTCCACCAGATTTTTGTGTCCGCATGAGGTGAAAGCAGGCCAGGAATGGTCCTGGGGCCTGCCTTCCATGCCGCTCGACTGTTGCTAATTAGCTATGGCAAAGTCTGATCAAAGACAATCATTTATTTGTACACAAAAAGGTCACTTAGAATCCAAATTTTCCTTTTAATTCAAATCACAACCAAGAAGTTGAAGTATATTTCAGTTTATATTTCAGGTAAAATTTCTCCAATGAAGTCATTACCAAGCAAAGAATATCATTAATGACTCTTAGGATGAAGTAGGATTAATGTGCTTTGCTATCCTGTTAAAAATCATTCCTTGTTTTTCTGGCAGCCCCCCGACAAGTTTCCTTGTCATACGATGTGGGTAACGGTCGGAAAGAAGTGGTGAAGACAATGACCTATGACCTCAACGACAACCGCTTCCACAGCATCTGTGCCGAGCGAAACGTGAAGGAGGCTCGTATCGTGGTGGACAAACAACGATTCCAGGATCCGAGCCTTGCCGAGGCGACCGAAGCAGAAGTGATGGACGCACACGAGTCCCTGAATCTCAACAGTCAACTCTTTGTTGGTAGGTACAAGTATGATCTTTGAAAATGTCCTTTTATTATATCATATTATATTTATTTTACCTTCGCAGAAAGAAAACATGTTGTTTTTGCTCTGTTTCTTCTTCCTCTTCTTCAAACAAATAAGGTCCATGACCTGAACCAGACATCTGTTACCATGGTAACTAGTGTTGGGTTACATCATGTTGCAATTTTATAGCAGGAGGGATTTAGACTCCTGTCACCATATATGTATGAATGCGTTTGAGTAAGAATTAACAGAGCAGACCATATGCGAAGGTAAACATTATGTATTAATTTGCTTTGCAAATGTTCCTTTCTATATTACATACTTGTGTTAAGAGGGGAATTTTTTAATAAGATGAACTTCAAGTGAAAAAAGTAAATGTCGTTAAAATGTATAACTTCAGACAATGTCTCCCTAGAGCACCTAGTTTGGCTGAATGATGATGCAAATAAGCTTTCAGGTTGAGATTTCATAAGCCGATACAAAGCAAATGCCTACATAAATGTAGTTGGATTGGGTTGTCAGTTGTATCATCATCATTTTAGTTAGTACGTATACATGGGTATACCAAATGAAAAGTGATACATACAATTGTCGTTTTCAGGCTCAGACACAGAGGGTAGAAACGGTTTCATCGGTGTGATACGTGATCTAAGCGTGAACGGCGTACATCAGGACCTGTACAGCGCTGCCATACCTGCCTGGGGTGTGGAGCCCGGAATGGTCCGACTGTGCGAGCCCGTGAACCCCTGTCAGAACAACGCCACCTGTATCGAGGGCTGGGGATTCTATGAGTGCAACTGTACTCTCACACCACACGAGGGGCCTACATGTTCAAATGGTGAGTGATGATCTTCAACACATTATGGCAATGATGTGTGCGAGCAGTTGATATGGAATGCAGGCACATTCTTAGCCTGAGTACCATCCGAATTTTGCTCCGCTACACTAGAAAAAAATCATGATTTTTTTCTAGTAATTTTGATCTATAAAAAGTGATCATGGTATTGATTTCTATAACATAGTATAAGACAAGCTTTATTTTAAACTTAATAGTATCTAATAAAGTAGGACTTTGTGCAGATAAAATTGATAATGATGATTTGTGTTGCTTTAAAGTTTCTATGCAATCTGTTGTATGCTTCTGTTCATTGCTCTGTACATGTATATCGCATGACCTACAATAAGGTACAAGTACACTTAGTACCCTCTTCTTACAACAAAAAACAACACCGTATCTTTTGATTGCTACCCTTCTCTCTCATTTCTTCTTTCAAACCATTTCTTTGACCAGTCTCCCGTTTGTTCCCTTCTTTCCCAATCAATGCTTCTCCCTCCTAGAGATCACTGTGCCTGTCATCGATGAAGATCTTCAAGACTTTTCTGGCAAGCTCCTTCAAATCTTGGTTCCTCCATCTCATTCTCCATTCCTCCATATTCATCATGGTACACTATCTGTCAAATCTGGACCTGTCTATCAATCTTTCTTGATTTATTTGTTTGAGCCATATGCTATTGACCATTCATTTAGAAAACTTGTTTGATCCTAATGCTTATGACTATGTTTCAATGATATCATTGAAAAATCATCCGAACTTCTTTTATACCAAGACTTCAATATTTTCTGTCAATCGTGTCTCTCCCCCCTCCCCAATTTTTCTGATGTTCTAATGTTTTAATTTTGGTACACCAATAGCTCTTCCCTTTTTTGAAGTTACATTCTATAATGTGTCCTCTTTATCGTCATAGAAATTGGAGCACGAATGGAATCGGCCAGCTACCTTGAGTACACATTCCCGGTAGAATTCCGTGATTCCGTGAAGGACAACATCACCGTCGGTTTCATCACGGAGCACAAACAGGGCATCCTGATGCACGTGGAGTCGGAGACTGGCAACTACATGACTCTACGGATCAAGGACAGCGGTACGCACTGCACTCATGTCAAATGGATGATTGATTGATTGATTGATTGATTGAGATGTGAGAAAGTGAGTGAGTGAGATGTGAGTGATTTATTGAGTGAGTGAGTTAGTGAGTGAGTGAGTGAGTGAGTGATGGTAAATGGATGAGTGAAGAAAGGAGGGAAGGAAGGACGGACGGAAAACTAATATGAATGAAAATGAATGAAATTGTCTCCAAGCAGATGGGCACTTTTTTCTGTTTATCAAAAATATGATCAGTTTGTACATTGTACATCTTTTACTACAAGTCAGACCTGGGTCTTGATGAATGCATTAGATGAATGGATGATAAAATTTAGCAACAAAAGAAAAAGGCAAAGAACTTCCGAAGTACATTTTTTGTAATCTTGAATACAATCAAACCTGTACAAGAGACCACCCCTACATGTGGACCAACTGGCTAATGTAACCACTCTTTGGTGGCCCGAGACAATTTTTTCTGTCTTTAGTGACCACCTGTCCACAATTAGACCAGATTTTATTAGTCCCTTATAACATATTGTTTGCCTCTGTTTCCTCTTCTTCTTGACTTCTCCAAACCAATAAGGTCAATGACCTGAACCAGATGTCTGTCATTATGGTAACTGGTCTTGGATTACATCATGTTGCAATTTTTTATAGCAGGAGGGATTTTGACTTTTTATCTGTTTCCTACAGGTGGAATTCAGTTGAGGTTTGACCTGGGTGACGGTCGTGACGAGGAACTGAACAACGATCTACACGACTATGCCGACGACCAGTACCACACGGTCAACATTACTCGGGTGGGGAAGAGGGTCAGCATGCTGGTGGACGGGTACCTGCTGAACCAGCGCACCTTTGACATCAGTAACGACCGCTTCAAGGGACTCAACAATGGCGGCAAGCTGTACGTCGGACGCATTCAGCGCGGGGGACAAGGTAACTATTGTAACAGGCCAATTCGTTAAGTACAATTAGAATATGTAACAGTGGAGGGTACTCTAGACCTTTTAGCCAAATTGTTAGAGTGTCGGCATGTGCACTGGTGCCCGGGTTTGGCGTGGGTTCAAACCCCGGCCAGGGACCAGGAGTGTCTTTCTGTATCTACTCTCCTAATTCTTACAGTTACATAGATGGTCCAAGGAGGTTGAATTTTAACCTCCTTGGAATTGGATGGTCTGGGCCGCATGCTCTCACGGACCCAAGACCTACATTCACGAGTTGCACATTCCCAGGATCCTTTGCACACAGGGTGGGGAAAGGTCACGGTAAACCACGTGACTCATCCTCGGCTCTGGTCGGAAGAAGGTGCCCTAAGCTATCTGGCCGATAGTAGGCTGGGAGCATTCAATTTCAATTTAGTCTGTCTTTTTGTCACATTTTCACGTAGTATGTTGAATCAACCCTATTCTATCCCATACCGATAGTCATGGAGCAAAAATTTGATGCCGCTTTGCCGTACGAACGCCGTACGAATGCCGTGAAAAACTACGTGCCTCCCGCCGCCGGCAGTGGTGTCAGCCATTTTTGAAATTTCCGAGCGCTCGCGAACACTTCCGACTTCTTCCGACCAGAGCCGAGGATGAGTCACGTGGTTTACCGCGACCTTTCCCCACCCTGTGCGCAAAGGATCCTGGGAATGTGCAACTCATGAATGTAACCACCATGGTAGTTGAGTTGGCAGGTCAAAGGAATAAGTAGGCAACCTCAGAGGTTGAGTTCTGTCTGTCTTGAAACAATTATATCGCATCCTGTCTGAGGTTGCACACACTCCTTTGTGTTTAAATTTTGGGCACAGATAGACTGTGATTTCCAAGCTTTTCCTTGACAAAAACAAACTTGCCTCTACAAGGTTAACGAACAGGACATCTTTCTTGGTGTAGTATGCCGGTATGAAGAGATAAAAAACCCCCAGCTGAACAGAACAGTTGTCTTGTATTGAGAAACCCAATCACATACCTGGTGTGTAATAACCATGGCCTCCCCAAGAAGGGTGCTGCCTTTGCTTCTCTTCCTGTGTGTTATCCTGACAAGGGAAAGTCCATTACTTCCTAGGAGAGGGGATGTTTTGTCCCTCTACTGTAATGTTCAGCCATAGCTTCAAACTTAAACAAAACATGCAACATAGCCCATTCAAAAGTTTTAATTTTTGATAGGTCTTCTCAAATCCTTATCTACTAAAATCTACTTATTAGTATACCTGTTTTCTACGTACAACGGATAACCCCTGGCCCCTCCCTTGGTAGTATCAAACTGAGCAGAGCAGTAAAGTCTGTCTTAGGTAATTACATTCTTTTGACAATGTGGGGGAGACATTTTTTTAAACAGACAAATTTTGTACAAGTAGCCGAAAATATATAAATTTTCTTTTAAAAAGCTATTAATATTCATATCATCATTACATACTAGAGTGTAAAAATGGTTCTTATGTTTGAAATCATGTCAGTTATCACTTTGCACACCCCTAATCTGTCAAGAGTATGGTATGGTCTGCATTATGAAGAAGGCCACATGCTGGCACTGGTAAAGTCAGATCAGATGACAGTTCTCTGGGCATCTGTCCCAAGGTTGGTACCAGTGGCAGTGTCACTCTCAAAAACCTCCTTCTAAGGACATTTTCCTGTCATCTTTCTGTTTCTCTTGGTGAGTATATGGCCTCTGTTTTCTTCATGTTCATGGTGTTTGTTTAGAGTTTTGAGATGAAAGATCTGAAGGAGGAAAGAAAACGAGACATGTTGCTAGCTGTTGTCACCATATTGAGCAGTAGGTATGGCCAAACAAGCATGTACATGTATGACTGACACTGATACATGTTGTATGTCTATAAAAGTACTCTAACATGCATTGCTAGAATATGTGTCCCATGATTTGTCTATTGCTGAAAGGTCTCCTTTCAACAGAGTCCCGGTCAAGTGTTTCTTTTTACAAGAAACAATGGACAGAAACTGAAGAAGAAGGAACAGCTGTTTTCCCAATGGTCTGACAAGTTGATCTTATCCTGATGACAGAAGCTTTTGCAAAAGCACTGAACAAAATATACTGTGTGCAGTATATTTGTGTAATATTGAAGATGTTAGTGCCACAATGTATGATCTAAAACAATTTTGCAACTGTTACAATAGTAACATTATCAAGACAAAATTCTGCTTGCAGGTCTATTAAACGTTAGCTTCCAAGGTGACATGGAAAATCACTCAGTGGCAGATAAAATTGAGTCACAGCCAGCATTGACCAGAGGTGTCTATCAAATTAAGAGTGGCCCAAACAGTGAAACTGCACTCTATAATAATGTGATATTACAGAATGTAGGATTGCTCATACAATACAAGGGCTTGTTCATTAGTGATTGGATATTGGTGCAGCCAAAAGTTGAGCCATGATTTTGTACAAATTAACTTGTAACTTTGTAACCTGACAAGTTTGAGTAACTGTTGATCATCCCAAGGAGTTTTACTATTAGATCCATTAATGGATGATGGTGTCTGAATGGAAAGTTTTGCTAAGACATTGACCTCCAGCCTGGACTTATCTCTTGACGTTGAACTTCCTGCATCACACATTCACAGTCCCCTGGTCTGATAAGATAGAACAAGTGTGATCCCAGGAGCATCCTGTGTGGAAGTAATGCTACCTCTCGGGACTCTTTCCTTGTTTCTTTTCAGTAAGGATTATTTTTTCAGACAAAACATCCCACTATTATTATAGCAGCTTTACTGATGCTTCTAACTTTGGTCCAGGGAACATGTTACAAGTACCAAGTTGCATGTATGACATGTATGTGCCTTGGGCTCTTTAAAAACGAGCAGAAGTTAAAAGGCAACAGACTATGTACACATATTTATTAGAATTTTTTGGAACTGTGGGTATGCATAAAACAAATATGTATAACCAAACACGCTAATTTAGAAATGACTAATGTATAAACAGCAAGATTTGATCCTTTTTACCGATGTTGTCCTAAGGGATGCAATATCAGACTTTTCCATTTTGCCAATGATACTTTATATGGGCACACAGACAGCCTTTGCCAGCTATCACAGATGGCCAATAAATACCAACACCAAAGGCAGAGTTACCAAGGGAAAAATATGAAATTTCTGTAGCTGACCTGTGGTGATCAGTATGACTTGTCAGCATTTGAGTCATATGTTCATAGCTTCACTGATGATTTTTCCAGAAACATGTTTTTCAGTGACCTTTTCTTCTGCTTAGCAGTACTTTTTCTTGGCCATCTTCTTGCATTGTTTCATTGTTAGAGGATGAAGTCATCCACCCACCAGCCATAGGGACCCTTTGCATGTAGACAGCTGTTCTTTCCAGGATGTGCTTTCTGCACATGGAGTGGAGTGGTGATCGACAGTCCATGGGATATCCTTGCTTTTCTAACTTTTGTCTTGATAACAACCACCAAAGGGATTAAAGTTATTATAGTTGTTTTGCACCAATCCAAAATCATGAACCAAACCTTAGAATATAGTTAGATCAAATACTAGTAGTAGTTCATTGCTTTCTGCCATCTAATCATACTGTAAGTTCTTTTGTAGTTTCAGGCTGGTAATTACTTAGGCCCGATTTACACGTGAGTCGTTTATATGTGTTGAGCGTAAAACGACGCGAGCGCGCGCGCGGTGCGGCACTGCGCATTTTGTGTGACAGATTTTTTTATCGTATAAACAACCTCCGCCACAGAAGCACAGCATCGCGCGGCGGTTTTCTTGTTGCACCTCCAAAACGCGCAGTGCCGCATCGCGCGCGCGCTCGCGTCGTTTTACGCTCAACACATATAAACGATGCACGTGTAAATTGGGCCTTAGTCCCAATTTCCCGTTCTTTTGTAGTTTCAGGCTGGTAATTACTTAGTCCAAATTTCCCTGGTAAGGAAGAAGTTAGAAAGGTTTCTTGCTGAGAAAATGCCTGGGGAAGTATTTAACTTTACCCAGATGTCCAGAAATTTAACTGAGCAAAGTCTTTTCGAATCAAATGACTTCCTTTGAATTCAGATACCTTTCAAACTTTTTCCCTTCCAAGCATATAGGAAATTTGGGCCAAGTAATTACTTTTGGCCAGCCAAAACCGAAGCTAATAAAAACATAAAATATTAAACCCTGTATACCCCATTTTGAGGTAGACTGTAACAGTTGCTTTTCGCTTTCATTCGCAACTGATGTAAAAATTAATTTTGATTGATTAATCTCATTGAATTATGTTTTGTTTAATGTAGATGTGACAATACTTTTAGCGTACTTTATTGAGATCAGTGTTGTTCAATTCATTCTCCAAATTCACCATTTATGAAGTTGGCAAAAATTCTCTTGTTTGTCCTGTGGAAACTTGCTGTTCACTCATATTGTAATTCAAATGATTGAAATATCATGTGTTTAGGAAGTCTTGTCGTTCACAGATAACATATGTATATAGTTGTCAGGATTTGTTATTTGGTCTGGTTCACGCATTCTCTCTAAGGAAGGGGGTGGCAGGATAGTTGTTAGAGAAAGTCTTTAAAGGTCTCGTGAATAAAAGAGACTGAAGGTGTCTATTTCTTCAAGAAGAAAGAATTCTAATTCTAGGAACTGCTTTGCACCTCAGAGTTACCACAAATGACCAAGAATAAGCTTTCAAAGCTGTACAACTTTGTATGAAGAAAAGAAACTTCCCTACTTGCCAATGGTCAGTTCCTAACAGCTGTAAAAGCCATGAGCCTGACTACTATAACCTGGGGTCAAGTCTACTATATTTGGCCAAACTGAGGAAATATTTAGAGCACATCTGTGAGAGGCTGTTCTCTGAATGAGAAGGTTTGTCTGGTTTGTTTTTTTTAATACTCTAAAAGTCATTTCCTTTTTGTATCATACATGTATACCCCGGTATACGTTGTAAATCATTACGTATATTAAACCAAGTCTAACCGTATTTCCATTATTATGGATTGCAGCTCTCTATTTCTGATTTTTATGCTCAAGTGGAAAGCACAGGCATGTCAAAACACATTTTGTTGCAAGCTTGATGTCAAAGTTGATTGTTTGTGCCACTCATGACCAACCTGTATGTAAAGTCATCATGTTATATCAGTGATATCATACATGTACATCTGTACATACTACATACCTTGCCACAGTGCAGGGGTTTTTCTAGAAAAATTTGGCATGAGGGAGCAGTATCACGGCGAGGGAGCGAAGCGACTGAGGGGGGGTTGGTGCGGAAGGGGGGTATCCCCCCTGCCACTCTGTGAAGCCTTTGAAAATTTGAAGTTGAAATGGGACATTTTGAGGCTACTTGAGGGGGGGAAATTTGAACTCTTAGATAAGATTTTGGTAAGATTTTGGATTTTTTATGAGAGTAACATAGTTTGTAATGCTAGAATGTATTGTTATGTGGGGTTGTTTTTGTATTTTTACTGGAAAAAGATGATTTTGAAAAAAACTTAGGCTTCAATCTGAAAATTGATATGAGGGCGCTGGTTTGTTACATGAGGGCGCAGCGCCCTTGTTCCCCTGTTCAGAAAAACCCCTGCAGTGGCATACTGTATGGAGGAAGGTATTATTTCAATGGGATGTGATTAAAGGGATAATTCCCAATCCTACGTGGCTGAAGATTCTAAGTTCTCTACTCTTATCTCCAAGCAGATCCTATGGTGGCAAGGCAGTATCCAATTGGCCAAGCAGTTACCCAGTAATACATTTACATTAACCACTCACAGGCTAATAAAGGACATTGTTTTGCCTTATCGGATACTGCCTTGCCACCATAGGATCTGCTTGGAGATTACTCTGATCTACACTGGATATCTATCAAATTCAAAAGTTTGAAAAAAATTCTTACAATATACATTATAGACAATAGCAGATAGTCACTCTATTTCTTTGTATGTACACATTTTTTTTCATTTCTTTTTGTTTTCTTCCATTTCTTTATTTTCATTGCTACTTTTGACTGAGAAGACTGGGGTAAGTCTATTACCTAAAACTTGTAAATTCTTAGATTTTAATCTTATTTGGAAGTATTACTTGCAATATTTACCACATTTTCCTTGCCAATCTCTATGACTATGACATATGACTTGTAACACCCTTTTTTCTGGTGGCTCATCACTTCTATTTGTACTCAGTTTCTTGTACTGTTCCTCAGCCATATGATTTTGATGTAGTTCCTGAGCCTTCTAGTAGTACATTGTAGTAGTAGTAATTTTACAGTACTAGTAGTAGGCATCCTTCCATCTCGAGAGATCACTCTAGGACTGTGGCTGTGTGCAGGGTCTAATGTGGCTAATGAGCCCTACATTTGAGTGGCAGTCCTGACCACAGTACTAACGTTACTTGGGACACATGAAAGATAAGCTATTTTGTGCTTGTGGTTTCTCTTTCCGCTTCTGGTACTTTGTCTCTGTACTTTGACAGCTGCCTGTGGCGTTTTGCCTGTCCTCTCGCTAGGTCAACCTTGACCGCGTGATGCCATTCACTGCAGTCTGATGGCTGGGTCAATATCGATGCACCTCCGATGTCACATTATACAGTATGTTACTGGTATTACATGTTTAGCTTCACTAGTCTGACTGTTACTCTACTGTTCCTTTTCTAGGACATACGCCGTCCAACAAAGGTTTCAAGGGTTGTATCTCCCGGGTTATGTTCAATGACGTCTTCCCTCTCAAGTTTTACTTCCTGGACAAGCAGAACATAGAGTTCCAAAGGGGAGGTACCGTACGAGCAGTCCCTGCCGACAGTTTAACTCGTTCATCCTGTGGAATAGAGCCTGTCATCATGCCGCCAAGAACTGTGGAACCCTGGCCTACTGCGCAAGGTAAGTCATGTTCACTGGTTTCTGAGCCTCCATGGAGGTCATGCCTATAACTACTTTCCAAGCAGATGTTAAGGAAGGAGATAGGTATACAGCTGCTGCCTGAATATGTGATATGAGAAAATAAAGAAAATGTTTTTTCAATGTGGTGATAATGATTTCAATGTACACTGTATTCTAGATTCCAGTGTACTTTTTAATTAATGAATTACATGTATGTGCATTGTTCCTATATTTCCTATATTGGGTTTATGAAGTTTGTATTTGATTTAAAAGTCAGAAAATGTTTCTTGTCTGTTTAGAAAGTATTACATGTATTTGCATGTCTTGCACAAAAAGAAATTTGATTATAAAACATGTGGAAACTGGAAAGACTATCTTTTGAAACTTTTAACTTTTGTACAAAAATTGTGTAAAAAAATTGAATCCCGCTGTTCACTCCATCTGATCTATATATACTGTTGCATGGTTCATATTTTGTACTTTGTCATTCCAATTTTTCATACTTGGTGTTGGCTTTCATACTACTGTGGATATTATCCATTTTCATTCTCAAAGACATTTATGCCTCTTTTTATAAAGACCTCGTAAACTTCCCATCATTTTTTTCATCTAGATTCCTCGATACATTCCTCTGATCATTTTCTGACATTTTCATTCTCCCTTCTTCTTTCTCCACCTTTCTCTTTCTCCCATTCCGTCTCCTGTCCGCCCCCCTCCCTCAGCGGATATCTATGAAAGCACACTGGCCGAGGGTATGTTAACAACGGAGGCGCCCATAATGCCTGATGTTGTTGGTGAAAGAGCCTCTAACTCCAGTGATGCTGCTGTCATAGGAGGTAGGGGAATGTAGCAGAGAATTTGTACAATACCTGAAAGCTGGGGTAGAGTTTTTCCATTGTGTTTCCAAACGGAGAATCTACTTTCAGATAGTGGTTTCTTTTTGCAAAATGTAGGTGTTCAAAAAACCTGGATCAGTTTGGTTGCCATTCACTCCAGAAATATATTATATTTCTGCATATTAAAACACAAAATTTCTGTGAAATTTTATCACGAAGACTCTAGTTTGGTTACACACATTTGTTGGACTCTACCCTAGTACCATTGACATTTATGCTGGTCTTACTCTGAATGCCCCCCACCCCCACCCATAGGCAGCCCGTTTTACAGCCAAACGGAACCAACTGCTCGAGTGGTGTCAACTACTGGCAATTTAATTGCAGGTAAAAACATATCCACATGGACACTTGATCCAGATCAGAGGATGGCAAAGAGTTATTCTTCTCTTAACTGCTTCTACCTGGCTGTATTGTTTAACTGACCTTTCGATGGTTTCTTTTTATTCTATATTTTGTAGTCAGTACATCTGGTGATTTACCGGTAGTGGTTTGCTAAACCTCTGTTAAACCTTGCTCTCAGTGATAGTACTAGTAGTATTTCTTCTTTACTCAGACAGATTTCAGCTGTCATTTATTTGAACCTTTCTTTGATTTTCCCTAAAGCTTTAAAATGATTCCCTGATCCGAACTCTAAATCTGTAGCACCAACACAAATTTCTAAATCTTTCATCCCTCCATTTTATGCCACATTCTACCTCTTGCCTTCCTCCCTCCTGAATCAAGTGTCCTGGCCCAGTTTGCATCATGCAATGTTGACGGAACAGTCCATCTGTTCATAAAAGGGGTGCACAGCATCCCAAGATACCAGGCCAGTATTCATGCAATGGTGGAGATAAGTATATTTGTTAACATGTTAGCTAGATACTTACCAATGTTGAAAACACCAATATAGGACTTAGGGACTACGGATGGGTGCGCTCTGCCCAGATGTCTCCTCTGGACGACACTGATTGGAGAATCTTGATAGGTAGGATGCTGTTGCCTAGCAACAGTGACATCCATGTCTCGGTGGTGCTGATTGGGTATAAGGTTTCTCATCTTCACCAATGACTGAATGTGTATCTGATGTTTATGATGTTGGCCAAACAAGGAATATCATTTTCTAAAATGTCCCTAACAAAAAAACAAAAAAACATTACTAACAAAAAAAGTTGTTAGTAATGTGCAGAAAGACATTCAGTCATTTGTGGAATATGCTTGTATTGGTCTAATATGTTGTTGACACATTCTGACCTGTAATTCACTTGGTGGCAGTAGTAAATAAATGATAGAAGACACACAAACTCACAATGCAATATTGGTGCCATCCTTTCCTTTGCATGGACTTAAGAACTTTTGGCAAACATATCTCTATCTACAGCATGGCTTTTAAATGCATGCTTCAACTCAACACAGCCTGCCATAATATTTGTATCATACACAGTGCATGTAGAAAGCATCAATCCACTTGCACAGAAACATTTTTCTAACAAACATTTCACTAACCCACAGAAACACACACTTTGCTTGTAAGGCATGCAAAACTAGCACCGAACACTAACAAAGTAACATCACTCACCCAAAGAAATGCTTACATGAGGGATCAGATATCATATCATAATGACACAATAAAATGGTGGCAATTTTTCTTTTCATGATCTCTAGGCCTTCACTGACATTTTTAAGTTAAAAATCCATGTCTGTGCTTAACAGCACAGAAGTGCCCTCTTGTGGGTAATCTTGTAACTGCAGTTTTGAAATCAGTTCATATTGTGAATTATTAAACTTCTATTAAGAAATGAATGGTTTTGCCAGTTGATCAAATTTCAAAATGTAGAAAGCAGAAGTTTCATGTCCAAAATGAATTGAACAAGAGAAGAAATTTATCTGAAAAGTCATGTTATTATACATTTGTGGCCATGGCTTTCCATTAAGAAAATGACTGATACTGCCATCAAGGCCAGTTGATGAAATTTTAAAATGTAGAAAGCAAAAGTTAAATGTCCAAAATCATTTTAACAAGAGAAGAAATTTATCTGAAAACTCATGTTATTAGCATTTTCAGCCATGGCTGAAGTTTGTTTCCATCCCACTGACTGTAACTTACAACGTCCCCAAACAGGCATGGTCGCAGTGATGATTGTAGCAGTGTCTGTCCTGCTATTCTTGATGGGTCGACAGGTGTACCGTCACCAGCGGGGAAAGTATGACACCAACGAGACAGAGACGTAGGAAGAGTCACGGGACAGGAATTCTTTGTCGTCGTAAACTTCTGCCACCTCTATTATTAATTCCCCACCATACGCAAGACAGTTGTGCTGCATTTTCATGTGATTTTAAAGTAGTGTACTTTTTGAAGTTTTTTAGATCATTTTTTATTTGATTTACAGTGGTATATTACCGTAGCAATTTCACAGTCCATTTGTAAAAGAAATCCCATTGAAAAAGTGGCACAATGCAATTCTAGATACTGTTGATTGTATTTGTAGTTAAGAATCTGTTAATTGTAATGATTTAAGTGATTTAATCTGTCTTTCTCACCTCGAACATCGCTGTCCAGGCGTTGTGGCGGTGCTGATTTTCGTGCTCCTGGTTCTCCTGTGTATGCTCGCTCGCTATGCCTTCCGACACAAGGGATCGTATAATACCAACGAAGCTAAAGGGGCAGACCAGGCCGACGATCCTGACACAGCCGTGGTGGCTGGGGACCCACGCCACACTGGGAGTGACGTTGGCAAGAAGAAAGAATGGTTCATCTGAAGAAAACACTATAGCAAACGGTTCTAAGTCTAGAAGGAAAAATATGCAAAAAAGAGACAAAAGTTTCATCCTCTTACTAGGGTTCCGCAGCAAAGCATAACTTGAAAAGAGAGTATACTGAAGAAAAAAAATGAGAAACAATCTTTGATCAATGACAGACATGAGACGGTTTCAAAAGAAAAAATTACCAGCTGCAGTGGTAGATGTCAATATGAATGCACTTATGCAACTTCTATCTTCAGGACCGGAGGTATTGAGAAAGATTGAAACAAAGAAAGCCTTGAAGAAACAAACAGCTGCCTTGAAGACTTGCCTTATGTGTAGATAAGAAAATCATTTGGTGCTGTCACTATGTAACGTTAACAATAGAACCTCCATGGTCACAAAAATGCTATTGGCCCTCAGTCAAAAATCGTTAAACCAGAATATTGATAAAATAGTTTTTTTTGTCACAAAACAGACATTTGAATCAAGCAGTTCAAAAAGTGATTGATTTAAAAAGAAAAATTATTTTCTGCTGCATTCTGTGAGTGACTTCTGGCTACATGTACATGTAGATGTGACTGACCTACAGTATTCCTTGCTGACCTTATACTCAGCTATTTGCCTTTCTTTCTAATCTCTCTCACATTTCTCGAATGTGCACAATACTCGGTAATTTCTCAACTTTCTCTTTAATTGTATTTTAGTTGTGTTCAATATATCATTACATAAAAACCTGATACGTACAATATAGCACAAGGACAGAAAAAAAGTAAAAAATGTGAAAACTTGTAAAATTAAGACAATATGAAGCCTTAGGGAACACATAGTGAAGATATGCTGTTGTGTTTATTTTGCCATGTTCTAAGCTACTGAAACTATTTGCAAAGCAAAAGAGAAACATTTGAAATGTTGCTTATATAGTTTTTGATATTGATTCTAATGCTAGTCAGTATTTTTTGCATGTATGGCCTGATCGATAAAGCATACAAGATTGTCATATATATACATGTATATCATATACAAAGCAAATCTGGCAAGGAAAGTTTTTTGCCTGACATCATAAGTTCCTTTACACAAACAATGTTTGCAGTATCCAAGAGTTTTCACTTCATTATTGACAATCAAATTGTTTATCTAAGCTTGCAACATTTCTAGATGTTGGCTGTCTTTTTTAACACTGTAAATACCCATGAGTATATTGAGTTATGGTAAACAATTATGGTGGATGTATATTTGTTTCAGTGTCCTTTGTCTATAAGTGAATTATTTTGGGCATGGGATCTACTTTTATTTCTTATGTTTTTATGGTGTGATGATGGATGTAAGACTAGAAATATAGTTATAAAAAAAGCCAGTAAAATGAACAAGTACATGTAGCTTTCTTATTGATAGATATTTTTCGAGTGAGTGTTGAAGTAAATGGCTAGTTACATGCTATTGTAAGAAGGTAGAAACTATGGACAAGGGCTGTATTGCCCATCTTCAATGGATGCACAAAAAAGAAACAACTTGAGACTGTGGCCACAGGTATTCTGGATGTTCTTGCTGTCCCATTTTTATAACACACAGTTCTATCAGAAGAATAGAGAAGAATACAATTTTCCCAACATCTGCTTAGAGATTGAACGTAGTGACTTGACTTGTACTTGTCAGCATGGTAAATCGGAAAGCTTATAGGTATACTCATAAAAGAAGTTCCAAATTAAAGGTAGTTTCGAGAACAAAGTGTACTGGAAACTCTTTCCTTGTTCATGTATAAAACAGCTATTTTATGTGCAGTACAATCATGTCTTTAACACAATAAGAATTCTATACATTGATTTTTGCCAGTAAATATTACCATATTTTCAGTTTTCAAGTGTATGTCACATGAAAGAAAAAATACATTTACACATCATACAATGTAGTTGCCTTATAAAATATGTTGAAACACTCTAGCCGGGCGATTGCAAATGTAAAATTGACTTAAGTAGTATATATAGCAGTCAGTGTCTGTGAATTAGGCCATATCTATTTTGGAATGATATATCTGGGTGCTTGGTATTGGGCTCGGCTTTTTGCATATCATGTTTTGTAATAAAAATTTGGAAGATGTCACCAATGTTGTTCTTGTCTGTACTTCATAGTTGTTTGCTACATTTTGATGTTTATTAGAATTTGTGGAAGGGTACAAATATTTGATTTTGAAGGGCCAAATCTAACAGGTTGGTAAATTGGATTGAATGAAATACTTGAGGGATGGCAGCTGTAAAAGTCAAGCCATCTGTAATGCAACAACAATAATAATGTATGGATTTTATTCTTATTAATGCACTAAGAGTGCAACAAGCTGATTGAAAAAAATCCCTCGGGGAATACAGATTAGGCCACAACATAAGGCCACAACAAGTGATTTTTATGGATGAAATCTGTGCTCGCATTAATTTTTGCTTGACTTTGGAAAAAAAAATTGTTCCCCTCTGACACTGGTCAAACATGCTGAAAGTGGACAAAGATGTCAGTTGCCATGCCAGAACGTGGATGGCAGATGAATATGAAGACAAGGATCCGCTTTAGCAGCGACGTTAGGAAGTGGGCAAAAACTACGGAGGATGGCACCCAGGCTAAGCGTTCTTTGTTGTCACATTACATTTGCAGTCTCTCCTTATACTGTGCGTTTGCCTAACATGACACGTGTTGGGTAATCAGGTAGCCAATGTTGACCTTTGACATATGATGTCACCCTTTGACCTCTGCGGTAGACTTTACCACTGCACTTCGAATGCTGAAGACTTGAAAGGTAGGATGTTTTAACATCTTGGTAGCGTAGTTAGCGAGGCGTATACTGTGTTTCTTCTTCTGTTTGAAATAGTTGATGTTTTTAAGTATGTTGTGGAAGTTGTAACATCCTTTAAAAGGCCAGAGTATGGTAGCACTCCTAACTGTAAGTTTAGACTTGCATATGGCGGGAGAATATTTTGGGGAGGGGGGCGGCTTGCTGAAAATGGGATTTCGAGATGACATTTGCTTGTTCAGTTGCATGTGGGTGTGTTATGTATAGATTTCTCATTACTATCAACAACATGATTTGTTTCTCCCGGCACATCCGTTTGTCAGTTCAATACTATAGAACCGTCCTCTTCTTGTCAAGTGGTATGTTTCGTCTACTAGCTGATACTTTTATAATGATGCTCCAGGTGAGTCACTGACAGTAGTCTAAATCCCCTGTCTAAATCCCTCCTGCTATAGAATTGCAACATAATGTAACCCAACACTAGTTACCATGGTGACAGACGTCTAGTTCAGGTCATTGACCTTATGCCTTAATGGTTTGGAGAAGAAGAAGAAACAGAGCAAAAACTATTTGTTTTCCTTCGGTAATAATAAAAAGATGACGAAGGAAATAGTCGACATTTGCCCTGTGTCATCTTTTATAATAATAATAATAGCATATGTTGTTTCAGGACTAAGAAATCATCGACAGATTGCGCAGCCATGATGTTTTGGGGAGACTATCTGGACGACTATGATGATTACGATGACTACGGCTCGGACGATCACGACTGGGGATACGATGATTACGGTGACGACTACTTCACCGACGGCGAATCGCAGGGCAGCAATAGTACCAAGTCCGGCGACAACGCGGGCGGGCGGCACTTCCGAAACTACCAGCGAGAGATGCAAGTATGTTTGTTTGTTAATGTTATGTTTACTGAAGGAAAACATTGTTTTTGCTCAGTTTCCTCTTCCTCTTCTTCTTGTTGAAAAACTAACCTCTGCTCTGGCCAATGACCTGATATTTGTACAAATGGTATAATGTTATGGAAATTGAAAAAACAATAAGGTAATTCAAAATTGATAGGAGAGGTCAACAAAGAAAAACAAAATAATTTAAACATAATCCAATTTTGTACATTTACAACAAAGGTGCCAACAAAATTGACAAAGGTTTAAATAAATAAAATAACTGAATACAACATAATGTCAAAATAATCATAATTCCAAAAATAAATATGATAACATAAGTTAATCAACCGTATAATTAACTGAAAGGTAGCAACAGAATAATAACTTATTCAAATGAAACATTCTGTACAATGAGATACCATGTGTAGCTTTTGCTTGCTACCACCATAGGTTCTAGAAGAGCTGAACAGCCAACGGAAGAGCGGAGAATTCCTGGACGTTGTTGTTGAAATAGAAGGGAGAGAATTCCCCTGCCATCGCGCTGTCTTGGCTTCCACACCGTACTTCAAGGCTATGCTGTCAAGCAAGCTGGTAGAAGGTGACTCGAGAGTCATTAAAATCCTGGGCGTAGACTCCATATCTTTCTCCAAACTGTTAGACTTCATCTACACAGGAGAAATTGACATTGGAAAAGAGAATGTACAGGATATACTACAGGCAGCACACATGTTACACTTTGAAGATGTACAGAAGTACTGTATTGAGGTCATTGAGAAAAACTTGGACCCCTCCAACTGTCTAGGGGTACTTCGTCTTGCTGACCTGTACAATCTGGAGACGTTGAAGAAGAAGGCATGGGACATGGCACTTCAAGATTTCACCAAGGTAGGTTGAAAGTGGAATTTTTAGTAGCTTCCCATCCAATAGTTATTTGCCAAGGGACATAAATATTTCAAGCTGATCGACCTTTTCTAGCTCCATGATCTGACCCGAGTGATGAAACGGTTTTCCAACATTGACATTGAAAATATAAGTGTCCTCAGGCTCATGCAAGTTCTTATTTGTTAAACTGTATTGTATTAGTTGGATCAATAGAGATTGGCAAAGTCTAATAACCTACCGACCTAATTATTTCAAGACTGAAACAGGAAAGACAACATTTTTTCCTAGGCCTCACCATTTTAGCTCAATGTAGGTAAGTAAATCAATGTCAACATTTTTGCAGGTAACTACCCATGAAGAGATCAACGACCTCACACAGACAGAGTTACTGGGCCTCCTGAAGGACAACAACCTCAAGGTCAACAGTGAAGACGATGTCCTTGACACGGTCTTGAAGTGGGTAGAGCACGACTTGGAACAACGGAAGGAGGCACTGCCTGACATCCTCACTGCCGTACGATTACAAAGTGTCAAGACAAGTGCTTTGAAGAAAGCTCAAGCCAACACCTTGGTGAAGGAATGCAGAAAATGTTCTGAGATGATGAAATCTGCACAGGAGATGCAGGTAAAAGAACTAGAGGGGGTTGTAATCGACACCGAAGAAGTGACGCTTCGCGAGGGAAAGTCTGATGATGTACTGGTCCTTGTTGGTGGCTGGCGAACCATCCCGACTCCGCTCCACATGTGGAAAGAAGAGGATGAAACTGACCCCCAGGTGCCCCTAGGACAAGTCCTGTTAGTTGATCCTGATAACAGTAAGACATATCATGTAACAGACCTTCCTGCAGACATTATGGGGTACATGAGTGTGGCCGTACATGGTTCAAAGTTGTACGTCACGGGTGGGTGCGTGGGAATGCCATCTACAGACAGTGGCACTGGCATTCCCTCCAATCAGGCCTTCTGCTATGACTTTCCCAAAGACAAGTGGCATAGGCTACCCAACATGCCGCATTCGCGATGCATGCACGGCTCGATAGTATTAGACGAGAAACTGTACGTTCTGGGTGGCAGTGACACACAAGGGGAGACCATGGACTGCTTAGACCTGTCTAGAAATATGTGGTCCTCCGTCAGTGCACCATACCCACACATAGAGCTCTCCCCAACGATGACAATTTGCAACAACGAGTTGGTCTTGGCCAAGGTCGTCAAGCACATGGGAAACATCACGACCATGCAGAGTGACCTTGATGGCGGACACGAGTTCCACCTTGCCCTTGACACGCAGTGGACTCTCCGCGTACAGTCGTACTTCCCGAGAGAAGACGACTGGATCTGCATGGAAACCGAGTATGAAGACTCAGACGAGGAAGTCTTCACGTTTGTCGACAACTCCAAGGTGTGCATCCGCTCCAGCGCGTACTACCAACAGCCTTACATCTTCAACTTCGAAGACGGCACCCTGAAGCGGAACACGGAAAATCCCAACAACTTCCCCGCCACGGGGATTCACTACCGTCTCCAGCAGGACTACGCTCACAGTTTCACTGACATTCCAAGTATCATGAACGACACCGTCAAAAAGTACAGCTTCAAGAGGTTTGAGGGACACGACGGTCCGTTTGCGACGGTGAGCTCCGTATCGCTACCGTACGCCGTCCACGGCTCGGGCTTCTCGGTGGGAAAGAAACGGACAATCGGGTGGTTCTGCAGGGACCTGGAAGTCATCAAGGGGGAGGATGATGAGGAAAACAGGGACGATGAGGATGAAGAAAACTTTGATGGCACATGAAAAGGAAACAAGGTTTTCTGTCAGGACAGGAAGTACATTGAGTGTCAGTGGTTCATTTGTGTCAAATGTTAATAATCAAGAAAAAACTTCTACATATGGCGCTGTGTGTGGCATCTTTTTCAAGGACACATTTCAGTTGTCTGAAATATGTATAGTTGGAGCAAGGAGCTTCAATGTCCTTTGTTGGAGAGATAGAGAAAAGATATGTACTAAACCTGTTAAGTACTGTACTGATGTTATGAACATGTTATGTCTTGTTTTCAGTAAAATCTGTACACTGGGTACCAACCGGTGCTAGATGATAGAAGAGCACAACTTAATTTAATTGCTGTGTTTGATGTTGATCACATCACATGTTAGATAAAAGAGGTCAACATCAGCTATCTATTGTATAAACTGGCATGTTTTTTGTTGTGTTTCACAGCTTCTGTGTCTGTCCTAAAAAATACACCAAAGATTTAACACAAATTGGTTGTCTACTTCTCAGAAATAGCATACATGTGATATGCAGCAGCAACAAATTGGATGAACAAAATGGATGCTTGCTTTCAAAATGGCTTCCTTTATTATATTTAGAAGAAACAAAGGAATTTACGAGTATCATAAAACATGCAGATATACTTTATACATTTCTTTATAATAAAATGCACCAAGGAAATAAATATTGATATATACTTAGTCTTAATTCACCAATTATTGGAAAATCTTAGATCTCAATAGAATCAGGACCTACATAAACTACGTATGTTATGGTGGGCTTTGACATGTTTATACAGAACAATGTTTTGGTTGGATGTGTTCTTCTATAGTGCATGTGAGGGATATAAAAAAAACCTTCAGTGTGACAGAGAGGGACACAACTGTTTTGGTCATGGCAAATTATTCAACATTGAGTCAACATGACAGAAGGTCTACTAGTTCTCTACTGTATGTATCTGTGAGAGAAATCTTTATTTTTTCTATTACCAGGTAACCTGTTAGAAGATTTAGAATTAGAGTTTATGTAGAGGAATAGATGTTCTATTGAGTTATTTCATTTCAAGTCAGATTGAAGAATATTCTACTAACTGTAATCTTACGTTACTAATGAACCTCTACAACAAATTTAGATTAAACATTTTTTTATATTTTAGGCTGTCACAAAAGTTGTACATTTTTCTGTACATGTTGAAGCACCTTAATCTATGGTTATGAAAACTTAGCTGTTTTTCTTTCGTAACTTTTTGTGTAAAGGTGCATGTCACTTCACTGTAAGATCACAGATTGAGTTTTATAATGCTGTTAACATGAAAGTTTGTGTACTTGTACTAGTGGTTTGTAGCAAGCAAAAGAAAAAAATGAAAACATAAGATTCTAGCTCTGTTTTCATTTTTCCCTTTGTGTTCATCATTAGAATTACCGTGTCAACCTTTGATTGTATTTTACTATTTTTGACAGCAACTCCTGAAGTCTGGTAGACTACACATTGCTGTAATTATATTTCTAACCGCTAGGTAGCGTTTCCCTGTGTCTGTTTTACCCACTATTCAATGGGGAGTAAAATGGGGGTTTTCAATGGTCCTCTTGACTCTATTAAAATGTTATAAATTAGGGTCAAAGAGATAACAAAAAATAATATTTTTTTTGTTCATGGTAAACATGGAAAAGTAAAGGTAAACATGGAAAACACCTGTGACTGGACCTTGGTTAAGTTTTTCATTTGGCTCATCCCTTATCATTATTATTACTATATGTCTTGATTCGTCCTGGCACGAAAAGACATCGTAAAGAAAACGTTGGTTATTAATCTATTAATAATGGTATTGTGACTGGGTCATCGTGAGTTATTGGTTAAATTTTAGACACTCCTTGGTGAGACGTATTGCCAATAGTCGGTATTGATATTCTTTTCTTTCCGCTATTTCTACAGTAATTTTTTTTTGCTGCCTGTCCCAGAGAGAGTGCAAGTTTATACCCAGGTATGCAACTCGTTCATCTCATAAGTTTCGTTTCCAAATCAGATTTGAGATACCGTTTTTGACACGTTCAGGCTCTCCTTACGCTGTCCAATCCATCTTAATCTAAACAGACTGGGACACCGATAAAAAGTTGATCCAGGGCTTCTCCTATCAGGTTATTTGTATCCGACGATTCGGGGCAAATATGTCCCTTGGGCGACAACACTGGTGGGGTAGTCAGGCCACGTGCACTTTCGGGACCACACATTCGGTTGGGAAAGGAACTTTCGTTTTTTTTACTTGATAACCTTGTAAGATGGAATGAAATGGCCTCCCCACATGGAGGGAGCTCGCGATCAAAGCGGTACGGGGACCCTGGTCGGTCTGTCGTGCCGGCAGGGGAGCGCCCCGGCCCGTGACTCTACCCGGCCCGACTCCGTTCCCACCGGCAGCCGGCGCGGCCATGTGTGGCGGGATCGTGTATCCAAACCCCATTACTCAGTGTCAACGTGTTTTTCTTGGGCCGAGGGGCGTGCGGAACGAGGCACACACATGGTCGCAAGACTTTTTCGCCGGCGAGAATCAAACGGAGCCCATTCGCTCTTCTTCCGCGTCGTTCCCAGTTGATGTTTTTGGTGGGATTTGGCGCGGCGGGGTCCTGCCCAACGCACACCGTGGGAGAGTTTCTCTCCGGTTTGGCCGGGTTCCCGGGCACGGCACACACACCGCACATGTGGTGTCGACATGCCCCGACCAATGGCTCATCCCTTATCACTGGGCCGATTTAATTATAGCCGTGTTGTGTTTGGGTTAGATCGCCATCGAGATCTTGAGAACTAGGCACGCCCAGAGACGCGATAGGTCGCCCTGAAAAATCTTTGATTACTGTATAGGACGTCAACCCTGTCAACTGCAAAATGTGCAGTTCTGTGGCGTCTATAGGTACAGCTGTATACCCTGGTTACCAAACCTATTTTAACGGCTGAGTTGAATTAAAGAGACTCGACAGCTAAAACAGGTTTAGTAACTAGGCTAACAGATGTAGAGTAGTACTAGTAGGGTGTAAATATATAGTAGAGAATGGTATGGAAGAAGATTATATTAAAGTCTACTGTGTACGACAATCGGCAACCTAGTTGCTCCATTGGTGTGGCTTACGCACAAATACTGAGCGTTCGAGTCTGAGGTCTATTACTAATTAGCCTGGGTGCCATCCTCCGTAGTTTCCACTCGCCCCCTAATGTCGCTGGCTACCACCGTAGGGAGCGGGAGGAAAATACGGAGGCACCCAGGCTAGGGTCTGTCTCATCAGGCCAGACTTTTGCTCAGTCTATATGGCAGGACAACATCACAGATTGGACGTCCATATAAAATCTGTCCGAGAGGCTGACCGCTGCAAAAGACAGAGAGGTCTGGAGACAGATGTCCATCCTCATTTCTAAGGTAGATGGACAACCCACAACGACCAGGCAAAGGGATAAGGTATATAGGTAAGGCAAGTATCTGAGGGGGTGTCTATGGTAAAATTGATTTTTGGAGCCGAGGTACTAGTACTAGTACTTCAGATACGACTTTGCAAGGGTGTGACTAAAACACTTAAGGTTCCCAGACTAGCTACGAAACTCCAACCACAAAAATCTTGATGTCAAGTGAACTTCTGTGGGGGAGTCGGGACCTCTGTCTTCAAAGTACACCAGGTGTTCGGAGGATATTCCATCTTAAACACTGTAAAATCATGGTCAAAAGAACACACCACGCCAAGGATTTTTGATACACAAAAACATGTATTTACAGTAGTGCATTATTGTCCATAGCGCTCGAACTATGCAACATTAGAAAGTACAATAAACACGCCTCTGTACCCCATGTGTAACTAAACAAGTTGGTATCAGTAGAACACAGATGGGTGAAAACAAATGCTGACAGGTGCTGAGGCGAAACATAAACTGGAAAGATCAGTAGAGAGTGGGTTATCTTTGTTACAGGGTCAAATCGGCATTTTTCTTAGTCCGCTGTTGACAGGTTTTCCACGTTACAACAACACGGTCGATTCTCATTATATGGATACGGTTTCACTGGTCCATTTACAATGTGGCAGCTGTTTTCCCTCCAAGTGGTTTCGGCCCTTCGGAGTACAACAAAGGTACGGTGTTTTGAAAACCGCGAACGTTAACATTCAAGAACCCAACGCGACTCTTAAAGTCGTTTGCAGTTCATAGAAATAGTTTGAACATTGCAATGCTTATTTAGATAGGGGAATTTAGATAAGAACAGCAACAGAATTGGTTGTTTTGATGACTGGATCATAGCTAACAAGCCTAGCATAATCTGATCCCACCTGACGCATACTTAGCAATGTTACAGCTAGTCTTCCCACACATATAGCATACCGATGTTTATATAGCCGCCATATTGACAGTGGGAACTAAAATTTGGCGGGAAGACAGCATCAATGAAAATAGTCTGCGATTGGCAGCTGGTGTGGTATCACATTCAGGGCTCATAAAACTTGCCACACACATAGCTCCAGTGATACCTACATGCCACGAATTGTATTGACAAATGTGGGCAATACTAGGACGATTAGAACGCAATTTTCTACCTCCTTCTCTCCATGTTGTGTTGTTATCACCGATAACGAATTCACATTTCATTTTATTTCTCCTGCCTTGTAGGCCAAATGATTAATTAAAACATACAAGTCAAAAGAGCTCAATTGTTATCCAACCATTCAGTAAAAAGAAAACTACAGTACAACATTAGCTATTCTATGCTCGGTCAAAAGAAGTACATGTATGATATGATGCACATGTACTGTCAGAAATCCTGCCATATATCTCACGTGAAATTACGTGACATAACGAGAACAACGCTTGAAATATTCCATAAACAAACTACAATTACTGATGATTAGCTCTGCTGTCATCAACACCTTATATTTACTATTTACATGGAATGAACACGTTCTAGCTAACGTTACAGAATTCTGCGAGAAACCAAGGACATTATGAAACTACGTTCAAATCAGTGAAAATTTGTAAGATTTGTTTTTAAAAAAACTCCATCCACCGTTCTGATGTAAAAAGTAATAGGATTCAGGTACAGACGACTATTGTTTTAATAGTTTCGAAAAAATAACAACATGTTTTAGTGGGTGAGGACGGCAAAAATGTGTGCCGAAGCGGTGTATTATGGGATTTAAGAATATTATGGGTACTAGCTGTTGTGTACATGGTCTCCGTTCAAACATGGCGGCTCATCTTCAAGGTCAGGGTCACGCGGCAGAAGTTCCTTCAGAGCTTCCTTGTCTCTCATGGCCGCTCCTCCCTTCGTCCTCTTCCACTTCATCCGTCGGTTCTGGAACCACACCTTTACCTAGAAAGGTACAGAGAAGTGAGAAACTCAATCAAGACATTAAAAGAATAGCCTCCTTCGCAGTCTTGTTGGGCGTCGGCGTTATTTTTTCTCTGAGCGACGCGAGTAATATGCGGCCGCGAGGGACGATTTGCTGCCGAGGGAGTTTTGCCACGGAGAGAAGGTTTCGCGCTCCAACAACTTTCT
>NW_017803965.1:505687-532693 GCF_001625305.1 Branchiostoma belcheri | reverse complement strand
CCGTGGCAAAAACTCCCTCGGCAGCAAATCGTCCCTCGCGGCCGCATATTACTCGCGTCGCTCAGAGAAAAAATAACGCCGACGCCCAACAAGACTGCGAAGGAGGCTATTAAAAGAACAAAAGAAGCCACTATCTCAACTCATGCATTTCGACCACTATCAGCAAAACAATGATTGGATATGAAACTTGAAAGGGAACACACACCCTTCAAAAAAATTAGCTGAATACAAAAAGACTAGGAAAATGCGACAGTCGACATAAATGCATTTGATATAATTCAGAGGTATAAATAATGTCCTTATTGTCATTGTCAGTGATGCCCCCACTATGTTGCAACGTTTAGATTTTGATGTGGGTTTCAATGGGATTTTAGTAGCATATGCAACTTTAATAGCGCGGAGCACAACTTGAGGTCTCTCCTAAGAATTGTTTTGCCCACTACCGACAAACATGACAAGTCTAAACCGGACTGGATGTATTTACAGACCAACATCAACCATACATGGCGAGGCTTCCCTCCTACATACCTCGAAAAATGCGCACGGGCGACACAGACTGTTTGCACAGTGTGATGGAACGAGTTATGTGATCATAAATCATAACCTGATACCAATTATCATGGATATATAGACCCCAACAGAAAGAGTCACTCAGTGCTGATGCAAAATTAAAAGAGAAGATACACGTATGGGGCGGTTTGATGTGAAAGAAAATTGGAGATGAAAATTGGAAGAGGAGACCCTCGCGTCCCAAATGAAGATAGACAGTGTCATTGTTGATGTGCCCTGTGTTATGAATGCCGCGCATGTCTGAGCAGCTCAGAGGGGGCCCGACGGATTCCCTCGCCCAAACCAAGCCATGACAGGAGAACCGACGACCTCTTTGTCACATAAAAGTGATGAAAATATTTATGGGGTCTGTGTAAGGCATGATTGACAGAGGCATATGGATATGGGTGATACAGGCTGAATTGGACCTGCTGTAGCTAGACATTGTGGCGAGAACGAAAGAAGCCACCTGTCTTAGAAAACTGTGTAAAGATAGAAGTCAAAGCCGAAAGTGTCAGCGATATCTTGTCATTCACCACCCTTAATGCACTGTATTCACCGCATAAAAGACCATATAATACACCCCAGTTATGATGTCGAGTTTGTTTTCTTATTGAGAGATTTCTGGAGTGCCAGGGTCAACCTCAATGTTAATCTGTCAGATCCTAAACAAGATAAGATAACGATGGAATAAAGAAACACTGAATACTGCCCAAATTTTAATGATGCTTCCACAAGTACATGGATTCTACGAACTATAGCGATGTATTTACCGACATGTGTAACAGTCATTCCTGTACACTGCAGTTAGACTCTATAATAACTCTATTTCCTAGCCCAACCATCAGCCTGTGAGCTCGGATCTTTGTTTAGTGTCTGTTACTATATTATGCATTTTTGTCAGTCACATGCACATGTGATATTCAGCACATATAGTACGCACAATGTTTTGTTACAAACCTACGTAATTTAGCGTATATTATACTATATAGGCATGTATATGTGTGTAATTCCCTGTCAATGTATGTTTGAGGAAGAAATGAATAAATATCTTACATCTTATGTGTTCTAGATAGAGTAGATAACGAAGAAGCCCTAGTTTCCTTTTCAGATGCATCTCTGTCTGTGTTTATATCTGTGTACAAAGACGGATATGGGTACAACAATAATCTGGGTATACCCCCATGTCCTTAAGTTCTGTTTATTTTGAGCGACAGTAGCGGCAAAAATATCTCCTGCTCACACAAAAAGGGAAAAATTAGGTCGGAGATTGTTGTCTTTATGGTCCGAATAAGACCAGAGACAATAATTGTAAAAGGTAAGACGGTGACGAATTTGTGACAGAGTATCAACACTATAGGCGTGGACGTGACGAATTGGTGTAACGTTAGAGTCCACAAACCGTGACAGTCTGTCCATCACAGCTTCTATGACCTTTCGGATTAGAAGGTCACACGAATCTTCGTGTCGTCCAGCCATCCAATCCCTTAATCTTGCTGACCTTTGAAGCCACAAGGTCAAGAACTAATCTGGGCAAATTAGAAGTCTTTCAATCTGGTTCCAATTGATTTGAGATACGGATAATTGAATTATTATAACCTTTGTTTTGCTAATAACTTCCACATCCATGGCAGTGTTAGTTAAATATAAATACATCTTTTCTGTACTTCAAAACGTTTGAATGATGATCTTTAAGTCAAAGTTGAACAAGAGATTTAAAGAGGTGTCATTTGCGCAGTTACATCTTGAAAGTTTTTTACACCTAAACTTCTGTCCTTGGCCCTGGTTGCGGCAAAATGTACTCTCTAGCGGACCAACTCCCTCGGCATGTTATCTCTCTATTTGGCTAATTTCTACTCTTTCTAGCCGCCTGCCGAAGCCTGATAGAGGCTAGGCTCCAACTACTGTTGGCATTTGCTTTTTTACAAGGAGCTCTACGCCTGCTAACGCTACAATTTACAAGCAATCTTGATCATAGCGCAACAAAAAAAAAACGCTTTCCATTCTTAATCTACGAACAGATTATTTACTTCAAAAGCGACAAAACATGTACAGTGGTAATACTGTGGCATACATGTACGAAGTTCAACATACTTGTGACCAAACAGAAAGCGGAAACACTCACATACTCTTACATTGCTAACTTAGTGAAGGCTATTCCTTGCTAGCCGCGTAACGCGTATGGAATTTAGTTAGGTTATAAAAAGGTAACGCTCAGAAGTTATAACCAGCTGGCATCTTTAATATGTGAACCCGAATACACAAATGCACGTGAAAGCATTCAAGCTATGTACGCCGGATATTTCAATTTATCATAATGTTAAAAATGTCTTTGTACCATTAACTTAAATTTGGAAAGTCTTGATAAACGTTCTACCAATTCCAGTTTAAAATCTTTAGTCCATGTACATGTATTTTTGAAAGTTAATCAAATATCAAGGAACATTGCGTTTTTGTCTGTCACACACAACAAGTTACAAACACAAAGAATGAAATTTTTAGTACTAGTAATAGCATGCCAAGATTCTTGCAGTACTAGTTTGTAAACTCCAAACTCACTTGGATCACAACATTGTGGGAGAAATTTAGCCACTGGTATGCGGCGGATAAAACCAGCAATGTTAACTCCGTAGCGTGTCTATGGGGCGGTCCCAAAACGCGAAAACAATGATATCAACATTGACTGGATGTCATGACTCCCCATTCCTGTTGTCATCTCAATTTTAGTAAGCATGTCTGTCCTGGTTGGAACGTCGCTACGAATTACAAGCATGTTCTTTTCCCTGTGAAGGCGTGGTCACATTTCCCAACCCGGGGCCCGGCCGGGCAGTCATATGAAACGAAAATTATGATACAAGACAGCAAAACACAAAAAAAGTTTTAGAAGATTTACCACGAGCACTATTTGTGTATACTCTTAATACAAATTGTTTATTTTTCGTTCACGCAAACAACCCGGCCGGGCCCCGGCTTGGAAATGTGACCGTGCCCTGAGAGCCTGTGTGTCTTTTCCCTTGAGGAAAAGCGAGCTATTATTGTACCTAGCATCTTATCTGTTGTTATGAAATTCATAATTATATATCAATAAGCGTTATTAAAAAATGTTCAGATGACAAATGTTCATTTGGAAAAATCAACCTAACAACAGCCTTATAGGTTTGGAAAACGATTTTGCGCTTGTAGCAATACTCGCGGTAGACTAAAAACATAGCCCTCTTCCGCTCTTACTGTTTTACTTGGAAAGAAGTGACGTACGAAGTAAAAAAACTAAAGAGTTCAGAATGTTTGATACGTTTAGCAGGCGAAAAGAAAGACCAGTACAAAAAGAAAGAAAACCGGACAAAAACGTCTAAAAACACGTCAAAACAAGTTGAAGCCTAAACCTTTGCTTAGTCACATTTCCCAACCCGGGGCCCGGCCGGGCAGTCGTATGGAACGAAAATAATGATATAAGACAGCAAAACACAAAAAAAGTTTTAGAAAATCAACCATGTGCACTATTTGTGTATACTCTTTTTAATACAAATTGTTTTTTTTTTCGTTCATGCAAACAACCCGGCCGGGCCCCGGCTTGGAAATGTGACCGTGCCCTGAGAGCCTTCTCCCTTGAGGAAAAGCGAGCTATTAATTGTACCTAGCATCTTATTTGTTGTTATGAAATTCATAATTATATATCAGTAAGTGTTACTGAGAAATTTTTCAGATAACAAATGTTCATATGGAAAAATCAACCTAACAACAGCCTTATAGGTTTGGAAAACGATTTTGCGCTTGTAGCAATACTCGCGGTAGACTGAAAACATAACCCTCTTCCGCTCTTACTGTTTTACTTGGAAAGAAGTGACTTACGAAGCAAAAAACTAAAGAGTTCAGAATGTTTGATACGTTTAGCAGGCGAAAAGAAATACCAGTACAAAAAGAAAGAAAACCGGACAAAAACGTCTAAAAACACGTCAAAACAAGTTGAAGCCTAAACCTTTGCTTAGGTCACACCAATTTAATTCGTTGGTTCTCGGATTTGTTCAGAAAAATATGAAGCGACCGGGCGAAATAAAATAAGAATAAAAACAAGTCTATGCATCCTACTTTAGCTCCAAATGCTACAATAGGAGCCATGAAGTCAACACAAAAGGCTGGGTTAAAATTTAAACGATGAATTTTGAACTTTTAATCAAACCACTGCATTGATAGATGGAGAAGCTGTAACAACTAGCTATAGGAATAAAGGGACTTTCCTCGACTGTTGGGGGCAAAATATGAACATTTTTAGTTGATACAGAACCAGAATCTTTTTTTTTTTTGCAAATTAGAAAAAAAATGAAGAGGCGAATCCGAGAACCAACAAATTGAATTGGTGTGGCCTTGGAGAGTTTAACGTAACGTGACATTTGTCTCACCATTCGTCTCACCGACGAAACAAAGAGAGGAAGTAGCCCCCCCCCCAGTCTTCCGACTAAATTAATTAATTGATTAATTGACTTCAGGAAGACATGCAGGAATGAATAAGTTGATTAAATGGTTAACGAACGAACGGGTGTCTTTCTAAGTTTTTGTTATGTTATGTATATTTTGTTTGATTTTGGATTCCAGGAAGAATAGTGTCAATGTAACGAGCACTGATGGAGATCCGAATAAAACAAACAAACAAACAAACAAACAAACAAACAAACAAACAAACAAACAAACGTTTGTCTCACCTGCCGCTCGGTCAGGTCCAGTTTGACGGCGATCTCGTACCTGCGGAGCCGCGTCAGGTAGTTGTGGTGGCGGAACTCGTTCTCCAGCTCCATGATCTGCTGTTTGGTGAAGGCTGTGCGCTCTTTCCTCGGCTTGGCGGACAGGTCCAGCTTAAAACTCGAGTCTGGTTGGGAGGGAGGGAAGAAAAACAGTTGTGGGGTCGTGTGGCGTAACGACAAAGTGCTAGACTCGGAACCAAAAGGTTCCACTCGGAACCAAAAGGTTCCCTTGTGCCCTTTACACGACTTTCCTCACTTCACCCAGGTGAAAATAAGTATTGAGTACTCTATTGTATTGTGCGGAAACATACGATCCTTACTAATTTGGGTTCATCTGTTGACTTGCCGCCGCGATCACCGGTTCCACCGTTTCCCAGCCTCGCCGTGCTATTTGGTCTATTAAAAATACAGGCTACTATTACTGTCGTGAAAGAAGCCCGCATAAGTGCAGTTTGGTGTTTAGCAGGGCAGGATAAGCCCTTAAAATTCTTTGAAACCAAGATATTGTAGGGAGAACATCGCTATAATAGCCCGCCATCTTAAATTTGCTGCCGAGTCACCAAATTAGTAATGCTTGGGTCACATTTGAAACGGCGCCCGTTCGGCATGTCCTCGGTGTAGACGCCGGCCGGCGTCATGACGCCGAGCGCGCGCGCCGACTGTCAGGGTCACAATTAAATGTTCCTTTACGGCTTCCTGTCGGGGCCTGCTTGTGCTCCGGCCGGCGGCTTCTAATTAATATTCATAAACTTTTGGTCCCCTTGGCGGCCGGTTTCTGTCAGGGACCCGTCCGGTGCCCGGTCAGTCTCCCGTCTTGACCCGTGCGGCTTGCGGTAGGGTTCCGACCGGCTCTTACAGTTCGGCCGGGTAGCTGTCAGGTCCCTGGCGGGGTCCAGGGAGGATCCTGGCGCGTCCCTGGCGGGATCCGGTAAGCCGGTATATATTGTAAGCCGGTATATATATATATAAGCGCTACACTGCCTGCCATCATTGCGACTTTAAATAGATGTTTCACGACCCCCTACAACGTGTAGGCCCATCCATCGAGAAAATTCCGGAGCAAGTGCTTTTTTGGTGAATGCCCTCTACTTCTTGACACATTTCAATGTATCCATAATGTTTTATAATAACAGCAAATTTAGATATCACAGTACAGTCTGTATGTAAAACTTCTGTTTAATTCTATCCAGAGCCAGACAGCCCTTGCCAGCAGGCCTAAAACTCGCCATTACCCTACGTTTCCTGGCGACCGGGAACAGCTACCGATCCTTGCAACACAATATCACTGTTCTGAAGTACATGTATGCCGGGCTATCGTCTCGGCTGTTTTCCACTGCCCATCGGCATTCTGACACACAAGTATACGGTGTAACACACACAAGTACACGGTGTAACACACGCGTGTTGAACTGTCCGACGTAGTCTGAACAAGGAGTTTACATATGTCCCATATAACCCCATTTTTCTTACCACCTTATGTACTTATCAGCACATGTGACGTCATAATCTTAGGCAGGTGCCTGTTCGGCCGCCAGACGGGCTCCGGGCAGTGAGGTTACGGCGTCGCTTCGGCGTATTTCGCCGAACGGGGCCCGAAGTGATTTTAACTCTGAGTTAAAATCGATTCGGCGACCGCGCGGGGCCAAAAATAGGACGGCAGCCGTCGGGAAGCCCGCCGGTCTCCGTCCAGGTCTCGTTCGGTAGTGCCAAAAAACACGCCGAACACGCGCCGAGCGGGCCCCTTTTTTAAATCGTGACCTAAGCATAAGGATCGGATGTATTCCGCGTAATGGATCGTATGTATTCCGTAAAATTCGTATGTTTCTAGTAAGGATTATATGTATTCCGTAAACTTCGTATGTTTACTAGTAAGGATCGTATGAATTCCGTAAAATTCTGATAAATTCTTTGGCACCCCTGATGAAGGTTAAATTGTCTGTCTACAGATTAACAACACTGCTGGCTTTTAAGTTTTGCTGCTGAGTCCTAAAGTTCAGGATGTGGGATGTTGAGGCTAGCCGTTTTGAAACTCCTTAGTTGTGGAATATTGACAGAAACCTACAAGCTGTAACAACATCGACATTACTGTTCGTTCAGTCCATCAGACCACATTTTATATCACCCAAGACTATGGACTTCTCGTCTTGGAAGAACATCAAGAAGCCAGTCATTTTGACCTCCCTAGTTGTGGGAATATTGACGAAAACCTCCAAGCTGTAACAACATCGATGGTAGATGTTAGGTCCTCTCCAACCACAAGTTATATCACCCAACGGTTAAAACCTAACACTGCCGACTTTTCCTTCTGGTTTGTGGCCAAAGCTTCCAGCTGCGTTGCCCGAACCCGAAGGTGTATCAGAATGCCGCCGCTACACGGCCAGGAGTGTTACCGCCCGTGCTTTGTGACCCCTGCGGGGTTTGAGTCATGCTTCTCGGCGTGACAAACGTGGCTTTCCTGGCAGATGAGCGGGTACCTTGAGCCTGGGAAAACACGGAGGCGCTCCCCTGAGGTGTGCCCTGACAAGGCGGTTGTCAGACATGCAGTCCCATGTTTCGACGGAGCCAGTAAATCTGCCAAGTACACGCTACCCGTTCTTCTTAGATGCGCTCCACAGAAGGAAATGTCTGAACGGTTTCTTCGGGTTGACATCCGAATAATTCTTTTGCTTTACTCACTCATTCATGCCCCATTCCCTAATCACAAGAAAAATTAGAATTTTACTGGACTGTAGCCGTTAAAAAAACTGCTAATACATCCTAACAGTTGCTATGAATATTCTGTTGGAACGTTCTGGAATCGAACTTTCCGTCGACACTTGGTCACATGTTTTACTGCCTACGACGTTTGTATCTGAACAAATCAAAGTCAAGGGAAAACATGTATAGGTGTCTGTTACAACAAGTTCAAATAGTTCAGGAATATTGGCATTCCTATATTGACTGTGCCATATGGCGTTTTAAAGGTCTCCACCCGTCTGGGTTTACCTCAGGTCCTTTTGGAAAAGGCCTGTAGTCTTGTGACCGGTTATACAAAATATGAATTATTGTCTTGAATTGTGACACTTTTCCCGACACCGGTATCATTTGTGGTGCCTCTACAAAACGAGAGCGATTTAAAACAAATACACTGTCCCGAAACACATGCCCTGTGCGTTTTTGAGAAGTGCATTACGGTTTAGGTGTATACACCAGCAGTTCCTATCCTGTCTCAAACCGATGACAAGTCCGTGGCACACCGCCAGTTCCCAAAGCCTCAGGGCGAAGTCTTGTCGCGTGAGGTAAGAACAAAATCGCTTGGTCATCTTTACACCCGTCATATCCAGTCTCTTATCTTATTTCTAAGTGTTAAGTATGATTCATACAATTGTTTGGACAAGCCCAGAAAGCAACAGAACTGAAGGCACGGCTATACTATCTGTATCTGTATCTGTATAGTCGGTATAATCGCTTTTCGGCGTACGTAATACACCAGCTTCGCAGGCAGCTAGCTATACTACACCGAACGACTTGTTACACTCAATATTTGCTGAAAGCTTTCTAGTAATGATGCCCCAACTGTGCTTGGAGTTTTTGAACACAATTCTTGGTTGATAACTACTACTACTAACTACTCTAACAATGACAAGCAGTTTTGATACCGCCAGCTTCGTCATTTAGGAATATGAGAAAATCCAAACTCGGAGTTATTTTACTATCTCTGTTACTATTTCTGAGAAATATCACGGATTTTTACATGAAGCCCTAGCTCTCTCTTTCTTCTCTTTGGCATTTCAGTCTACGATAGACTATCTTGGCGCCTCTGGTGGTTTCTCATGTGGCTTGAAAGCCCTAGCTATAGCCTGGAAAATTCGATTTTTCTAAAAATGGGCGTAACTATGACATAATCGCGGTGTCAAAAATGTGCTTAAATTATTGTCTACAATAAGACACTTTCTGACAAAAACCCAAAGTCCACATTTATATGTATATGAAATACAACATGTGCTTTGAGAAGACCCAAAAGTCCTCGGGCGCAAGCTCCAACCTACATTTTAACTACGTATAACCATAGAGAAATGGTAACATGAATACGATAGATTTAAGTAGAAACGTATCCTTCAGTTCAATGGTTCTCAGAACAATACACTTCCTATTTCTACCATCCTGGTGACTTCTGGTTATGGCACGTCAGCGATATGATCTGTGTTCCCCAAACCAGAAATACAACAAGGCACAACGGTCCAACTATTTGGTCAATGACGAGACTTGAAGAGAAGGGAATCAAGAGAGGAGAGGGAGGACGAGTGTACCTTCGTGAGAATAGCAGAAGACTTATGACACAGCTTAAGATGGGAGTCATAACAATGAACGGTCTGAAGACATTATTGGACATGCTTGAGGGAGGAGGACCTAGGTGGTTGCCGGACCTAGGTGGTGTCATTACTCCTTTGACGTTAGAAAGAAAGAAAGAAAGAAAGAAAGAAAGAAAGAAAGAAAGAAAGAAAGAAAGAAAGAAAGACACAGAAATAGAATCATCATTAGCTAGCAAAATCTTATCATTTTATTGATTACATAGCGTAAGTCGAAACTCTATACAACTATATGGTAAACTGCATTCTGAATTGATCTCTTCCCTTTCTGAGATGAACACAAGATAAAAGACGGTTTTCTTGTTAGTGTAGGTATTAGTCACACTTGTCGTGACACTGTGATTTTGCCCAGGGCCGATGTCTTGATAAGCAATATCGTGAATGTGTGGAGTCGGCATTACCTCAGACATTAGACACGAGGTATTTACTCATTGTTCCAAAGGTTCATCCTGATTGGTTGATGTCTAAATCAACTTCTCCAATTTAGTGTCTAAAACTGTCTATACTGGCTGTATCTACTCTCCAAGCAGGGGTTTTTCTTTTGGCTTATTTTTGACGCGATTTAGGCTTTTTTTATCAGGCTTTCATTTCACTGGTATATTGTTTTGCATCAACACCAAAAAAGATAACAGTGCAAAAAAGGAAGCCCGATAAAATTTAAAATAAAAAGATTTAAAAAAGCCTAAAAACACGCAAAAAATAAATCTCTGCTTTGAGAGTAGCTATATCGTCTGTGGCAAAGGAAGGCGTTTATTCAGGTTTTTTTTTTTAAATAATTTCTGTGTCCGTGTCACGGCACTTTATTAGCTTATAGAATAAGTTACAGCAAGCCTCGTAAAGTGCATTCATAGTCAAATAGAGCAACAATGCTTCCCATATATTTTCCAAACTTATATTTACAGATAGTATATTTCGCTAGAAGAATTAATCGGTTGAAGTAACAAAATTTTTTTCATTTTTTTTTTCATGTTGTTGAGCTCATATCCTATTCAGGGGTTGTTTTGTGTCAATTTGGGTAAAAATGTTTCTCAATTCGTTCAAGTCATTGGTGTTCATCTGTTTCTTTTAACTTTCTTGGACAAGTCAAGATTTCTATCTGCTCTGCCAGTGGGAATATTTCATTCACTGACATTTATTTCCGCATTCCCCAACATCTTTTGGCAAAGAGATCTATTCGATGACGAGCAAACAGTACTTGAAGTTCAAAAGCGGAAGAAGTAATGTACCGTTCCACGAACGTCAGCTTGAATTATTGAATGATTCAAAGAAATAATGAATGAATGACCTTTATTGTACGTTTGTGCTCTTACAAGCTTAAGCTACGTACAGGTCATGAATTAACAGCAATAACACTTAAACTTACGAGCTAAGTAGTTCTAGGTATAATTACAATATTTTCCTGTCTCAAGTTCATTTAAATCAACTCACTATATTAGAGCACATGAAATCCCCTTGATGGGCGGGGCAGTTCTATATCCACGTATTCAGCCCCAAACCGTGCTCTATCTCATTATTATTACTTCGGGGAGCTAGGGAAATTTCTGCAGCATGTTTGATGTACACAGGACGACTTGACATGATGAAAGTAGAGACACCGCCCCCCTCCCCCACAAGAGACCCGCCCTCCCTCACAAGGTGTCCCACACACAGATACCCATTCATTTGCCTTGACAAATATACACCGAACCTGTGGGTCGCCGTCCCGCGTTTCCGGTTAGAACCGTTCCCGCGGTCTGTTACAGAAACTAGGCCGCGGCAAGACAAATATACAAGAGTCTTCTTCATTGGTCATGAGAGATCACTAAGACCCAATAACGACAGGAACAAAGCCACGCCGCTCAAGTTGATGTTTCTTTTAGAATGAAGTGTAGATGGGGCGTTAGCGCAGCTGTGCGTTACGACACCGTCTTTAGAAACTGTATTTTAATTATCATGTTCATCATATCACGTTGAAGAAGTACAAAGCGACGTACGTACGTACGAACAAAACGTCATGTGACCGAATGATCAATCTTTGAGAATCGTTTGGCAAAAAAGTTACTGAACAGATAGAACAAAAATATGGGATACGAAACATACATAGTACCAAGGAGCCTTGCCAGTACAAAGATATCTAAGCCAACTTGACATCGCGTCGTTTCCGATATTTCTTCTTCAAAAAACATTTCTAATATCCCTCTTTAGCAACATTCATTTTCCGTCTCTTCTTTCTTCAAGCCCGCCGATGTTTCCCTCCATTTCCTATCGCCAAGAATTCGGCAGTGCTCCTCCCCGTGTATCTCTAAACGTCACTCGGGGTCTTGTTGTAGAAATGTTGTTTGGACACAGTGGAGAAAATAAAAGCCCGCCGCTAGTGTGGAGGGACCCGCCGGTGTCAGTAGAGCGTGGTAATGCGCAGATGTGGGTATATCCGCTGTGACTGTGTTTGGGGGAAGATCGCCCACGTATTTTGTAATTAAACCGAAATGAGGGGTAAGGCAGGGGTCAGAGTTGTTCAAATGAAGCGCTGAAGTGGTCCCGGAGAGAACACTGCGGACTTCTCACATGGTTTACCAAACTTCAATCAGCCACACAACAGATCTCCGCAAAATCGCGTCTTCAAAGCAATCTTGATTGTTGCAATATACTGATAATCAAATTCATATAGACATATATATATATCTTGATATTTGCTTGAACAGTTTCGCGAAAAGTTACGACGGATAAAAAATTGTATCTGATCTGAACATGACGAAACACAAGTGCATAGTTCATGACATTCGGTTCAAATGTTCCATTCTCTTTTCAAAAGCTTTTGTCTTGTCTTATAATTTAGATTATATATATGATAGCTGAAAAGATGCATCGGGCGATGTGTGGCAACTTGTGTTGAACGAGGCTAGATCAAAATTGCCGGGAAAACTGCCACAATAATCGTTTCACTTAGTTTGTGCCGTTAAGGGCCACATACAACCCAAAAATGTCATGAAAGTAGAGTGAAAGCAGTAGATCTAACTCAAGTATTGTCTGTTTTTCACTGGCTAGGCTACTTCGTTTTTGTTGAGAGAGCTAAATATTTTGTTGATATAAAATAATGTCAAGGAATATAGATGGACCGAAAGTTCAGAAAACTGAGGAGTTACCCGGTATCCACGGGTTTGTTTAGTCTTGCATTAGGGAGGTGTCAACCCGTGAAACGCGGTCACAACTGGCGGAACTTGGGGGCAGACCCCGGCACCGTTTTACAGTCACGACTTCAGCTGTACGGACTGACACTTTTGTGGTCAGACACACCCGTGCCAAGCGGTCTCAAGTACACGCTAAACGGGCGGGGCGCGATTCACACACGACCGTGGGATGAACTACGTACGACAAGGAAGTTTATATATTGTTGCTGAGTGATGGCAAGACATGTGATTTCGTTTCAACTTTCAGTTTTCACGGTTTCTCTTCCTTTTGCGTGTCATAATCCGAATGACAAGGCTTTATCATAATTTGTTGACAGTGACTGATATTTTTTGACGGGCCAGTGTAGTTTACCCGATGTCACTGGCCGAATTCGAAATCAACATCAGACAAGCATAAATAACTTGTAAAAATCATTTTCAAAACGTAATCGCGGTGCAGGATATAGTTGTATATAGTGTACATTGTACAACAAATTCTGAAAGTTATGACAGTGCAGTTCTAGTTCGTATTTAACAAATTTGCTGTACTGACAGAAACTGAGAGTGTAAAATGTACTGCAGGCACTGACCATGACTGGAACTTAGGGGTCTATCTTCACAATCTGGAAGACAAAAAATATTTTTTTCTCACCTGAGTTTTCTCTGTTATTTGTAGGAGACACGCTAGAGCAAGACAGCCTGTCGTCGTCGTTCACAACGTTCGAGTTCAGAACACAAGACGTGGGCACTGCCATGTTGGTTCGCTCCTCCAGGGTCTTGTTGCAGGACAAGTCCTGTTCTTGGCCGAAATACAGGTTTTCGGGCATGCCCGAGGTGTGGACGGAGACCTGGTCGGGGCGTTGGGCCCAGTTCACCGCTTGGGAAGAGTACATAGATACGTGGCTGGCCTCGGCGAGAGCGTGGAGCCCGCTGGCGGTGGTGGGTACCGGAGGGTACCGCGACGCCTGCGGGCCTGAGTGAGACGTGTGCCCGTAGGGGTAGTGGTGCAGTGACGGTGGAGGTGCCGAGCTCATGTACATGGCTGCCTCCATACAGGTAAAGACGCAGGTAACAATGACGTACTGCGGTGAAAAACGCGGTGTCTCTAAATCTGAAGTGTACAAGATAACACCGTCAGCATGGACTGTAGACCACAGCTCCGGAACACTCCACACTGCACGGTTGCATATAGAGAACTGGCATCTGCGTACGCTACCCCACACGCATATATGGGCATGAGTCGTACCGCGCAAGCCGAGGTAACATGACCCGCCCAGCCCCACAGGACATCCCGCCGGTCTGCCCGCCAGCTGAGGGCACGTACAACACAGAAACGTCCTGGGGGGACATCGCAACATGCGCCCGAGGACACAAATCAAACACACCGGTGCAACAAACCAAAACACTATCAACAACAACGCACTTCAGCCATTCACGCAACTTGGCATCTTTCATTCCTGACTTTTGTTCTTACATTCTGTAAAGAATACATTATGAAAAGTTGTAACTGCAAGCATCCTTCTTGTTGTTTATATTGCCTGCCCCCTTCAGGGCAAGGTGGTCATTAATTTTCCGGCCAACTTTCTACCACTCCCGTTCCCAGGATAACGGCCATCTGTATGGCAACAGACCAGGAAACGATTCAGCTGGCTTGAAAGGACTTTCATATGGTGTTATGATTGGGAACTCACCATTTTGTGCTTCTTCAAACAGGTGTTTTTTTTTCTATGATAACAAGAACGTCCGCACTACAACTCTTGTAAAACGGGCTTTGATGCTGTGTTGTAGTTTGGAAAGTGAAGTTATGCTATTTCAGATCGCTCTCGGCAAGCGCGGCAAAACATCTGTGGGACCCACAACAAAAGACGGTTCGTTTATATATGGTCATATATGATTCACTTTTCAACTTGATATTTCTGACTAGATATAGACTCAGCTAGAGAGCCATGCTATGTACTGTATAAAGATCCTATGGGTCTGTGTGTGTCACAATCTTGCTAGCAGTCTTATGCAACTAAAAGTATGATATAAAAGACAACAAAGCACAAAAAAAGTTAAAAAAAATGATGGGAACTATTTGCGTATATTAGTGATATAAATTGTTGAAATTGGGAAATGTGGCCTCAGCATTAGTGCAGGAACACAGAATGCTAACAGTTGTTGGCTTCAACGATCATAAGAAGAAATTATCGACTGAAGTCTTCTATCACCCCCCCCCCCATCTCTCTTATTACTTAACACCCACATATAACCACAAGGCCGGGTGAAAAATCAGCCACGTGCCGCCCGATGCCCTATCTGATAAGCCCCGCCCTGTGATAAAACGATATCACTACGCGATAACACACCTGTGACTTCACCATACGATAGGCGTCGGCCTTGCGGTATGACACTAGCCTCTACCAGGCTTTGGGATGCGGCTGAAAAGAGTAAAATTGGCCAAATAGAGAGATAACATGCCGGGGCAGAACAGTTTTCCGCACCCGGCAATTTCTACTCTTTTCAGTCGCCTTCCGAAGCCTGGCAGTGGCTAGTATGGCACAGACTTGGTAGTCTCCACCAGACTCCTTTGCAGGCTGAATAGATGATGGTAAAAATCGCCCTAAAAAGAATGTACCTGGCCAGGGGAGTTAGCCAGCCAACAAACTGGACCCTCTCTTACTGGCCAACTCCCCTGGCCAGCTACATTCTTTTTAGGCTGATTTCTACTATTTATTCAGCCTGCAAAGGAGTCTGGTGGAGACTACAGTCATGGAACGCTGCCACTATTATAAAGCGTTGACATCAAATGGGCAATATCAAACTACTATGCAGCGCCTAAGGGTCTTCCCGAGGTCATATATTAGCGGTCATTGCTAAAGGCGTCTTAGACCTTGATACAAAACAGCAGTTGAATGAGAAGATAAGGCGAAACGTAATGCGATGGAATACTGGAGGGGATTGCAATGCTCTGAAGTAAATGAAAAACTGTAGTTATAGATCTGCAGTACTGATATACGTCCAGGGTAGGCTCAATGAGGGTGTAATGTTTCGAATTGGTTTATAAGTAAGGCCATGTTGATTTGATTATATGGATGACATCCACGCGCGCATGAATTTTCGGCCGTTTCCAAAAAAAAAAAGTTTTCAACCATACTGTAAATCATACAAAACAGTTGCAAAATGAGCAAAAATATACCATAAGTTACAAAAAAAATTAATAAAAACTATACCAATGTCGTAGAATGCCAAAATCAAACGAAAAAAGACGAAATTGTAAAGAAATGAACTTGAAGACTAGATTCTTCGCCAAACCATATTCTGTGCCATTTGCTCAACCCTCATGACCACGTAGATTTCATAATGAAAAGAACTTTTTTTTTTGCAAAACTTTTTTTTTATTCGCACGCACGCATCAGTTTTGGGGCTTCCGGAGGATGTCATCCATATAATCAAATCAACATGGCCTAATGTATACTCTGTTGAAACGTTGCCAGTGACAAACTTATAAGGTGTGACAGAACGCAAAGAATTTTTGTCACCTCTCACGTTCATCGAAGCTCGTAGTCATGATGGTAGTTTTCACGAAATGTTGGTGTTTTTGTCGCTGTTGCTAAGTTAGTCAGTGTAAGCTGTCCTTTCGCGCTATCGATACTTTGCACTTTTTTTAAATTTCCTTTTCTTTTTTAAATATGAAAATATGGTAACTACTTGGATATTGTATATGCACAAATTTATGGCATTATTCTACAATCTGCAGCACTTTGGATTTTGGCTTTTGCATCTCTTTGGTGAGATTGCATTTTAAGGTTCAATGTATTGTTTACGTACATTTTGTCGGTACTTTGTTGTTCGACATAAAAGTCGTAATTCTAGTGGTTTAAAGTTCCAAAAGTTCAATGTGTGACACATGGCGACTCTCCAGTCGTGAGAACCCGTGCCGACTAATTCTAACAGCCCGCCAGGTCAGAGTTGACTTTTGTCAGCAGCATGGGGCAGTGGCGCTCCTCGCGGGGGGTCGGGCCCGTCGAGCTCCCACCGTCACGTCACACAGATGTCTTCGGGACACATCAACACGTGCGCCGAGACCCTTCCGCACCGTCTGCGGTGAATCAACGGGATCGGGTTTCCGTGATCGTTCTTTAACTCGCCAATTACACGCCTGTGTGCTTTCAATTCTTCTGCAACATCTTGGGGCAATTTCCACCGTCGTAGACCTCTTGTCATGTTTAATGTTTTGCCTTGGGACAGGGAGTTAGGCGGTAACAGTAGAAGTTACGGGGGAAGTTGCCAAGGCGTCGGCGGTGATTTGATTGCTAAAGAGGCCGATGTTTACGGAGCAAAGAAATAACAACATGTAACAAGGCCCAGCGCACTTCAAAACGGTTGCCAAGAATGTTAATCGAGTTAACACTGATGTCGTTTTCGATTACAGAACACTTGCAGAAGCCGTCCAAGTTTGCGTTCGTGAGATCACTAACAATGAATGACGTCTTGGCGGGAAAAGATGGATAGTTTCCCCGCAGTGAGAAAAAAAAAATTCATATTGTTCAATTGTTGTACAGTCAGCGGCGAATACTAGTAACGTTTTACGTCTGGTTCAGAATTAATCAGTTGTCTAATCATCCACATAAAGCTATAGTAAGATGCGTCATGTACAGGTGTTTTAGGCCGTTCCGTTTTTTTAACGAATTCCGAACAATTCTATCAAAATCCCTATAGCAGTAACATGACTTTTCTAGGTCCAGAAGAATTTAGGTCGAATTTACGTTTGATCAGTTCAAGGAGAGCCATCCAGTCAAGGACAACTACAGATCATTAGACCATCCACACAAACCGTATCATACCATTCGGACGTCTTCATGCGTCTTGTACCCGACCGTAGACTCTACTCTACTTTTAAATGTTAAAAAAATTGTCAGCATTTTGCTAGTTGCAAGATTCTTTGCGACGCCACCTGCACTATCAACTGGAAAGCAAAATACACATCTCTTGAATAGAGACCTTATCAAAAGATTTACGTGTGTCAACAACATCTAAACATTTGGTAGATATTCTGTCTGCCAAAACTGAAACTGGTACAGTACGCGAAATTTCTCCCACATACAACAACGCACGTAGCGAACACTAGTGGTATTGCACTTGGTCATCCGCATTTTCGAAGACATGGATTTTTGAACCAGGCCTCAATACCAATCGTCTTCATACTCTCGTCAAGTTGCCTACATGTGCACAAGTCCTAGCCTGCATAGCTATACTCGACAATCTCGTGTAGTTTAACATTATAGGGTAATCAGGTACTTTGTCTGGCCCCCAATGATCACTGGTTTACAGTATTCTGGCCCAAAAGTTGACTACTTCGTGTTGATGAATTTTCGTGGAGAGTGAGTCACGTAGTTTATTTTGGAATTGTATGCTGGACGGATACACTGTGTCTCGTGTTGTATTTTCTATGCATAAGCATCTGATCTACACTGTGCTCTTGACCCCTTGATACATAATTGGTGACCTTTCACCTTACAGTATTTACTTCCGGTCTCAAAACTTCATCTCCTCGAGTGGGCTAGGCTAGGGAGAAGTCTGAAGTTTCCGCCTCAGAAATAGCGGCTTTTCAAGTTTTTCGTCAGACACAGGTTGCAGGGCGCACAAAGACCAGAGATTGGTGCACCGGTAGCTGCAGTATCAAAGGTATTTCCCGTAAAATGGTGTAACGTGATACGTGACCATACTGAATATAGTTTTTGAAGGGGGAGGGGGGCGTGGCATGCATGGCACTGACCAAGCACTGACCAAGTCTTCACAAAGGAGAGCATTTAAACGATATCTTATCGATATATGGAGTATATTATTAGTTAATATATCATAGCTGCATACTATTTACTTAATCATATGTCATATATATTTTTTTCGTTACCCGGAACCATTCATGGGTACCCCTGCGATATAAAGGGGACACACTCGTTTATTTTGGGTCTCAATTAAATTTTAATTAAATTTGAGAGAAAAGAGGATTTGCAAACGGAAAATGATGCGAAAAATTGGTCATTTTCACGTGGAATAAAACCTATTTACACACCTAGTTGACTGATATCTTAAGACAGAGCTGCAGAGTATAAACGTTAGTCAAAAAAATTTCTCAAAAATCCTAACAGTAGTAACACTGAGATTTTCATCTTGCGCAAGGCAAGGTCAATCTGGATCAAATGGACCCACCACCCACAACACAAAAGAACACCCGGAAGTAAGCCTCGGGTCCAAAATCACCCCAAACACACCACTTCTTACACTTTTCAACCAATTGTGACAAATGAGAATTTTATGAACTCAAATCTGAATTCTCAAAACCCTTTCGTTTTGGGACCTTTTTACTGCGCACTACCATGGATCCCTGTTGCCAAATAATTGCTGTGCGGACTGTTGAATCTAAAGAAACTTAAAAAAATACATTATAATATGTTAGAAATCTGTAGATTGCTTATTGTCTATCACTTCCAATAGGCACAGATTTAATACTCTGAAGAGAAATGGAGAAGGGGACAGAAAACGAGTTTAAGGAAAACACCATGTCTGAAGACATTCAACAAGAACCAGATGAAGATACACAGAAGGATCAAGAACCTGACAACGGTATTAAAGAAGATTTGACCTGCAAGGCGTGCTCAAAATCCTTCTCTGTCCAAAAATCCCTGGAGAGACACATGCGAGCTCACTCCAACCGCAGTTTCAAGTGTGACAGATGTGAAAAATCCTTTGTGTACAAGAGTGGACTAGAAAAACACATGGACGGACATGCTGACATCATCACCTACGAGTGCAAAACTTGCAGAGAAACATTTGAGGATGAGAAAAGTTTGAAGGAGCATAGTAGGTCTCATAGGGAAGAGGAAACTTTCACCTGTGATACGTGTGGTAGAGTCTGTCAGAATAAACATGCACTTGCAAGGCACATTGTCATACATGCTGATGAAAGACCATTTCCGTGTTCATTCTGTGACAAGAGGTTCAACCAGGAGTCTTCCTTGAAAGTTCACGTGAGGCAACACACTGGCGAGAGACCGTACAAGTGCGAACACTGCCAGAAAGGGTTCTACGTGTTGGCCAGTTTGAAAACCCACATCACTACCCACAGTGACAAAAAGGACCACACCTGCGAAATCTGCAAAAAACAGTTCCGTACCAAGGCTCACTTGAAAGGGCACAGTAAAACTCACGTTGAGGGAAAACCCTACCAGTGTGAGATATGCCATGCAAACTTTCCTTTGCCAAAGTATCTACAGAGTCATATGAAGTACATGCATGGCCCTCAAAACCCTCACACATGTGAAGATTGTGGTAAGAAGTTTAGGTCTCCAGGAAATCTGAAAGCACACAAACTGGTGCACACAGAACGCGAAAAGATTTACACTTGCCAGGTTTGCAGCAAGTCGTTTCTTAACCAGTCGTACCTCAAGCAACATGCGAAGGTGCATGATGATAATCGGGAGTACAAGTTTGGGTGTCGAACATGCCAGAAACTGTTCCATGACAGATACTGCTACCAGTCTCATCTGAAGAGTAAGAAGCACCTGAAACGTGTGGCGGCCTCAGAAGAAAACAAAACCAGCTGAAATTTGAATGAAAGTTCATAATATGTTGTTAGAATCCATGGTTACAAAGTTTCAGCCTTAGTTCCAATACGTAAAGAAAGACTCACCATGAATTAAAATCTAGGGTAGAATTATTGGCAAAATGATACACTTATCCCATTTCCTCATATTGATAAACCAATGTATATACAGTGACTAGATTAGAAGTTTGGTATGGATAGTGTGTATTCTGTTTCTTATTATTTATCTGTACAAGTTTTATTTAGCCTACTTTTTTGCTGTACATGTACAAGTTTTAAGAAGTTTTAAGAATGTACTTGTATTGCAAGTTGCAATTTGCAAGCTTAGGAGGGCAATTTAGTCATGCTACTCGATGACAAATACTCTATAAACGCTTGGTAACAAACATTGTGCACATATTGAACGACTTGTATTGATATTGTACATCAAACATGCAGACCAGATATCAGACAGCTTTTCAATTGCTTTTTAACATCTATTTTTTCACAGATATTTTACAGGAATTTATGCTAGCAATGTAGCAATGTGACAGAAATAAAATTGCCCACCAATGACTGTTGAATGTTTGTGTGATGTGTGATGTTTTTTTGTATAGGACAGATGTATACATTTTAGTGCAAAGGGAATATAATATTAGGACCCCTAGCGATTGATTTAATTTTTGACGCTGCTAGATGCGGGTTTTCCTTATAATGTAATACTGGAGAATTTTAACGATTCTTCAGGGGTGTAAATGTATTCTGAATGTTGTACAAATCTTTTTTACAGACTTCTGCAATTGTAAATCAGGTCCAATTCTTCGCCGTGACAATTTGTCATGTGTTTCATACTTTTGGGGGCTTTTGGGGGGTTGGTAGGATGTCAGCCACCCCCATGCTCACCCTCAACCCCCGTTCCTGCCCCCCATAGAGCTCTCAGCTGTGGCTGGAGTGACGTGGCAGTGCGCCCGCGGACGATGTCCTTGGTGCTGAAATGGCGGTCCGCTATATCTGTCACGCGAAACTTGGTGAACATTGCGTGCGCAGGATCATACCCAAGGGAGGATTGGCTCAATCGGGTGCATATTCTCTTGTAATTGGTGTTTACTTCAAGGGATGACAAACACCAGCATAGTGTTAAAGGACAAATACAGTAATTTCAGTTTTGGTGTCTTTTAACCCAAAATCCTATTTGCAAAAGGTGATTAATCGGTTTTTACCAGTCCCGCACACATAGGAGTTATATTTGACCTAAATCCATGTTCACGTTTGATGTCTGTATTTTAATGAGAACAAGAGGTTATTTGTACATTTAGGCCACACCGATTTAATTTTATGGATGACATCCGCGCGCGCATTGATTTTCGCCTGATCTCAAAAAAAACAAAAAAAAAAGAATCACGTCTTCCGAGTCTCTGGCCTGGCTTAAGGCTTGGGTAGTCCATGCGACAACGACGCCGGTGGTAACTCTGGAGGACGGCACCCAGGCCACCGAAGCTCCATGAATCAAGAACTCAGTACAGTGTCCATTCATAAATTCTGCAAAAAGCCAGCATGTGCTGACCTGTCGTATACATCGCGATGTAATGTGCCAAATTCACAATACCGGCTTTGTATTCCTGCGGTTTAGTAGTATTTTTATTTTGGGCCGGATTTTTCTTTTTTTCGCCCGCGCGCACTAGTTTGGGGGTGTTCAGAGGATGTCATCCATAAAATTAAGTCGGTGTGGCCTTAGTGGCAAGATGGTCTTGTGGTTAGGTTTGACTCAGAATCTGAAGGTTGTCTGTACAAATCCATGGCAGTCCCCAGTGCCTTTGCTTGGAAAAACCACTTTACTCCTATTTGCTCCTGGTCACCTGCTATAGTAGTATATATATGTCAGTCTCAATAAATCAAATTTTGTTGAATACCTGAAGGCTGAAATATCATGTCATACCTACAATTTGCAGAAATAAATCTGCAGTGAGCAAAAAGTTGTGAACTTGTACTTGGGAGGGTGTATTTTTTTTCTGTCTGCAAATTCGCTTGTATCAGAGAATCTACATAACACTTATATTGTGAAGTAAAGCCTTGAATGCTGCATTTACAGACAGAACTGGATTTGTCTTTGGTCAGGAAAAACGGGTTTTGTCCGGTTGGCGCTGGGTGAATTTGAGGTGTGGTGCTGCCAACTCAGGAGTGATTCTCCCAACTGGTAGACTAATAAGCAGATGAAAAACTGTCCTTGGCGTGCACACATTGAACTTCTATCTTTCATCTCATCTGATCTTGCCAAAGTTGAGTTGCTTGGATGCTTATTCATCTTTGTTTTCACCATTAGCCCACACCCACTTATTTCCTTGGTTCTCTGACATTTCAACAAATTAACTTGGTGTGGCCTTAGACATATAAAAACATATGCTGGAAGCAACTAATTTTTTCACATTCTTTTGGCGTTAAAGTTTTTCTAAGTCTAGTTGTTTTTAGTCTGTAAGTTTACAACTATTCAAAAGGTACCTATACCTATTGATTTTAACAACTTGAAGGTGTCTCTGTTAAACATCCTTGGTCTCAAATTTATTTTCACTTCTCTATGGTTGTAGATTGAAGTCATCTTTTATAAAAAAAATGAGCTTGTTTGAACAGAATTACTCTACTGTAAAAAGTGGAAGTTGAAATAGGAAAAGGAAGAGATTGCAGAAAAAATCCAAAATTTTAATCAAAAGTTGACCCAGAGCCTCTTATTGTGACCGTTGTGTAGTCACTTTCCTAAAAGAACATTGAGCAAGCAAGAAGTTAAACTGAAACAAAACATGTACAACAACAATTTTTTATTCCACCACACTGAATATAATACTGGGCCATCTTGGAAACCACATGACATTGCATATTATGAAAGGGCTAAACAGTTGTCTTGTATTGAAGTGAATAATTAGAGTAAAAAAAATACAACTTACATTAATTCTATATAAGGCCACACCAATTTAATTTCTTGGTTAACGGATGCGCCCGCTTCATTTTTTTGTGATTTGCAAATAAAAATAAAAATTCAGAATCAACTGCAAAATGCTCATATTTTGCCCTAAACAGTTGAAAACAGTCCTTTTCATCCTAGTTGTTACAGTTATTCCATCTTTCAATGCAATGGTATCATTAAAAGTTCAAAATTCATTGTTTAAATTTTGAACCAGCCTGGTGTGTTGACTTCATGGCTCCTATCGTACTATTTTGGGCCATAATACGATGCCTAGGCCTGTTTTTATTTTTATTTTTTTTTCGCCCGCCCGCTCCATTATTTTTCTAGAAAAATCCGTTAACCAAGAAATTAAATTGGTGAGGCCTAATGATAGAATTTTGATCATCCCTATTGTACTATATATATATAGTGTAAAATGACATGTATGCAAATACAGCTCTAGTATTTCTATAATATGCTGTAGCCAACAATATACAATGAAAAAGTCATTAGGAGTGATTTTAACATAATCTGTGGATAAATGTGTCCTGTACATACTGGGCCATCTTGGAAACCATTAATTCTATGTAATGATAGAATTTTGATCATCCCTATTGTACTATACATATAGAATACAACACGGGGTATTCCGTATCGCCCGAGGTATCGGCCCGACCGCGGGTCGGATCGCCCGACGGCCGCAGGCCGGAGGGAGATCCGATCCGCGGGAGGGCCGGGACCGAGGGCGATGCGGAATACACTGTGTTGTATTTTATTTATATCATACCCACCCAAGAAAACGCGCCTTTCAATGCAATATGAGCCAAAAGTTGGTGCTCCTAAACCCTCAAATGCAACAACATCAGTTCCAACATCCGGATTCTGTATTCGAATTTTCGAAAGGGGCACACGCGGTTAGGGCGAAACGCGTTCGAATCGTTTTATGGAAGCCATGGAAGCGTTCGATAACGGGTTCCGGACCGGGCCGTACCGTAAAGTATGGCCCGGTCTGGAACCCGTTATCGAACGTTATCGCGGCCCGGGTATGATATAAATATATATATATAGTGTAAAATGACATGTATGCAAATACAGCTCTAGTATTTCTATAATATGCTGTAGCCAACAATACACAATGAAAAAGTCAATGAATGATTTTAACATATTCTGTGGATAAATGTGTCCTGTACATACTGGGCCATCTTGGAAACCAATAATTCTATATAATGATAGAATTTTGATCATCCCTATTGTACTATATACATATAGTGTAAAATGACATGTATGCATATACAGCTCTAGTATTTCTATAATATGCTGTAGCCAACAATATACAATGAAAAAGTCATTAGGAGTGATTTTAACATAATCTGTAGATAAATGTGCCCTGTACATACTGGGCCATCTTGGAAACCATTAATTCTATATAAGGCCACACCAATTTAATTTCTTGGTTAACGGATTTTTCTAGAAAAATAATGGAGCGGGCGGGCGAAAAAAAAAAAAATAAAAACTGGCCTAGGCATCGTACTATGGCCCAAAATGGTAGGATAGGAGCCATGAAGTCAACACACCAGGCTGGTTCAAAATTTAAACAATGAATTTTGAACTTTTAATGATACTATTGCATTGAAAGATGGAATAACTGTAACAACTATGATGAAAAGGTCTGTTTTCAACTGTTCAGGGCAAAATATGAGCATTTTGCAGTTGATTCTGGATTTTTATTTTTATTTGCAAATCAGAAAAAAATGAAGCGGCGAATCCGTTAACCAAGAAATTAAATTGGTGTGGCCTAATGATAGAATTTTGATCATCCCTATTGTACTATATATATATAGTGTAAAATGACATGTATGCATATACAGCTCTAGTATTTCTATAATATGCTGTAGCCAACAATACACAATGAAAAAGTCAATGAATGATTTTAACATATTCTGTGGATAAATGTGCCCTGTACATACTGGGCCATCTTGGAAACCACCTTTTTGTTAGGCCATGTTGATTTGATTATATGGATGACATCCGCGCGCGCATGAATTTTCGGCCGTTTCCAAAAAAAAAAAAAGTTTTCAACCATACTGTAAATCGTACAAAACAGTTGCAAAATGAGCAAAAATCTACCATAAGTTCCAAAAAAAATTAATAAAAACTATAACAATGTCGTAGAATGCCAAAATCAAACAAAAAAAGACGAAATTGTAAAGAAATGAACTTGAAGACTAGATTATTCGCCAAACCATATTCTGTGCCATTTGCTCAACCCTCATGACCACGTAGATTTCATAATGAAAAGAACTTTTTTTTTTGCAAAACTTTTTTTTTATTCGCACGCGCGCATCAGTTTTGGGGCTCCAGGAGGATGTCATCCATATAATCAAATCAACATGGCCTTAATGATAATAATATAATGAAGGGGGCTAAAGAGTCGTCTCATACTGAACTGAATAATTAGTCAAAAAAACAAACAAACACAGCTTACATTCATTCTATGATCATAGGATATTTTGAACACCCCTATTATACTAGTATATACATATAATGTAAAATGACATGTATGTAAATACAGACTGGTACATGTTTTTCTATAATATGCTGTAGCCAACAATATACAATAAAAAAGTCAATGAATGATTTTAACAGTGCCCACGCCAGTTCTTCTGTGATGGCATTTAAAAATCTTAATGTACTTTGGAAGAAATCGCTCTGCTAGTAGAAAGTTGTTAGGAAAATGAAGAGATAGAACATTAAAAAATCAATATCAGCATCCAGGTGAAGAGTTGACCCAGAGCATAATATAGTGATTGTTGCATCAAAAACCTTGATGAAGTTATGCTCCTAAAAATGTCAGCTAGATACAAAATAAGTCAAAAGTGAGAATTTTCATTCCACCACACTGAATGTAACATACACGTTTTGTTCTGTATTTACTGAGTTCTCTTGAAAATTAACTTTCACAACACAAAGGTTGGCTCACAATGAAATAGATAAATACAGTAGATAAACGTCTGACAAAGGAACAACTTATAGTATTTCTGTCTCCCCTCTACATATATACAAATAAACCTTTAGGTTCGCCCTGTCCACCTTTAGGTCGCCCTTTAGATTCGCCATGTCCACTTTTTTCTGATTTGCAAAAAAAAAAAAAAGATTTTAGGTTCTGAATCAACTGCAAAATGCAAGACATATTTTGGCCCCAATAGTTGAAGAAAGTCCTATTCATCCTAGTTGATGGTTGATGAAGTTTTTTAATGTAACAATGCAACTTAATTTCATTAAAAGTCCAAATCTATTGTTTTGCTTATAAACCAGCCTGGTATGTTGACTTCATGGCTCAAATACTTAGTAACATTTCTGGCTATCATGGGGTGCTTTGGCCTGTTTTTTTTTTTCGCCCTGTCGCTTCATATTTTTTCTGAAAAAATCTGAGAAACAACAAATTAAATTTAGCATGAAAGTTCATCTGTGTTGGTACAAATCATTATGAAATAAAGACTGAACTTTAACTTCCAACACTAGATATAGAATTGGGACTTACCCCAAATTTTCGGTTGACTCCATCAACCTTGTTCATGGAATGGACCCGTCTACTCTTGGAACGTGACGTCAGAGACATGTGACCATAGTAGCGGGTCATACGTGCCAGATAACTTGAGGACTTCTTTACAAGAGGAGTTAAGGAGGCAGTCCACATAAGAGCTCACAGACCTACCCTGAACAGAGA
>NW_017803965.1:496069-505667 GCF_001625305.1 Branchiostoma belcheri | reverse complement strand
CTGGCATGTATGACCCGCTACTACGGTCACGTGTCTCTGATGTCACGTTCCAAGAGTAGACGGGTCCATTCCGTGAACACGGTTGATGGAGTCAACCGAAAATTTGGGGTAGATACTGAAGGTGTGATAATGTCACATGACTGAAGTAGGGCAATTCTTAAATCATTCTTAAATTCAGACTAAACTTTTCCTCCCAGCCTCAGCTGGTTTAATATCTTGTCCTCTTGCTGAATTTATACTTGAAAATGTCGATCTGAGAACCACAGCAATAAATTGGGGTGTCCCTAATATTTGGGCAAGATGGTTACAAAAAGCATTTTATGATAAACCACAAGCTGCCCCTCCCCACCTGTAGCAACATGTGCGGGTTGATTAATGTAAGCTATGGTGCGGATGTGCTTTCCCTCAGCTGTGAACATCTCCACCCGGCTGTTCCTAGTATCAGCCACAATCACACGCCCCAAACTGTCCACACAGATTCCTCGGGGATAAAAAAGATTCCCTGCTCCACTACCTTGACTGCCAAAACTGGACAGGAAGACTCCATCCTTGTCAAACTTTAGAATACGATGGCCATTCCTGTGTATGGCATAGATGTTCCCTTTTGTGTCTACAGTTACAAATGCTAGATAATCAGGCATTGGAAAATTTGCTGTCAACCTGGCCATGTTACATGTTGGTGTTGGTGTATAAGTAACGTAATGATGTAACCACACAATCTCTGCGGGATCACCGGACTGTCGTGTGATCAGTATGATTCTGTCTGAAAACTTGTGCCAGGCAATCCCATACACGTGATAGATATGAGTGCATGTAAAGCTGACGTGCCCCTCTTTAGATTTGCTGTACTGCTGGATGGTATGTTCGTCATTGCGACCTGAGTACAAAACGACCCACAGGGTGTCGTGGCCCATGCACATGGCACGTGGTTTCATGTTTCCTGTGGAGAAACTGCGAAGGAAATCCCCCTTCATGTTGAACACTTGGATTCTTTTGTTGCCCTCAGCCACAAATATCTCGTTAGTCGAGGACACAGCCAGTCCTCCCCAACCGCTTGGCGTAAAACAACCGTAGCATGTTCCTCTCTCGCCAAACGTGACTTTTGTTTGCACTTCTGCTGGTAAAAAAGAGTAAAACACTTAGTGGGCACCACTTTTTAGAGCATAACATACAGATACTAAGTACTACTAGATCGATAGATAGATACTAGATAGATCATAAGATAGATATATTTAGAGAGAGATAGGTAAATAGATAGATATACTATTACATGTAGATAAATAGATACTATTGCATGACTATTTTGACAGTTTTTAGCACTTCAAAATTTGGAAAACTTGAGGATAGTATTGTTTTAAGATATATAAGTCCTCATACTATGAGAAACAACAGTTTACCACTGAAGAAGACATTTTAAAACTTACACTGTTAATTGGCCACAGTTGTTTAGGTCCAGGTCCTGATCCATTAACCACTGTACCTGTTGAAGGTACTGTATTGTTTAAGCCACACACTTCTACCAAAAGAACAGAAGTAGATCTTTGCACCCACCTTCACAGTGGTATGTTACTTCCAGGTACTTATATATGGCTGGACAGTTTCGTGCTGGCATGAAGAGTGGTTCTAGTGGCTTTTCACACTGCTGCAGCCCCTGACATAGTTCCCTTATGTAGGACAGGGTTGTGGATTTTGGTCTGTTACAAAATACGAGAAGCAATTTAAAACCGTCAGTTATTGAAATTGAACTAAGGCCACACCGACTTAATTTTACGGATGACATCTGCGCGCGCATTGATTTTCGCCTGTTGTCAAAAAAAAAAAAAAGATTACGTCCTCCGAGGCTCTGGCTCTAGGCCTGGGTAGTCCATGATATACCGGTAGTTAGCGACAATACGGAGCCTGTGGTAACTCTGGAGGATGGCACCAAGGCTGCAGAAGATCCATAACTCAAGAACTCATTACGCACGTACAGTGACCATTCATAAATTCCGCAAAAACTGTAAATTCACAATACCAGCTTTGTATTCCTGTGGTTTAGTAGTATTTTTATTTTTAGCCGGAATTTTTTTTTATTCACCTGCATGCACTAGTTTGGGGGTCTTCAGAGGATGTCATCAATCAAATTAAGTCTGTGTGGCCTAAGCTAACTTTTATCAAATTGACATGTTGAAATTATGTAAAAATTAGACAGCTGTGAATTCTTACAAATGTCATACGCTATTTATATAACACGTCCTTGTTAACTCAATGTGAAATGAATAATCAGTTGTTTTAGTAGAAGTCCAATTACTCCCCTAAATGAAGAAACCTTATCAGATGTTACGACTTAAAGATTATGGTTGCCATTTAGGCCACACCAATTTAATTTGTTGGTTCTCGGATTTATTCAGAAAAAATATGAAGCGACGGGCGAAAAAAAAAAAAACAGGTCTAGGCATCCTATTATAGGCTTAAATGCTACGAAATGAGCCATGAAGTCAACACAAAAGGCTGGGTCAAAATTTAAACATTGAATTTTGAACTTTTAACCAAACCACTGCAATGATAGATGGGAAAAATGTAACAAGTAGGAAGAAAAGGACTTTCCTCAACTGTTGGGGGCAAAACATGAGCATTTTTAAGTTGATTCAGGACCAGAATCAAATTTTTTTTTTTTTTTGCAAATCAGAAAAAAACGAAGAGGCGAATCCGAGAACCAACAAATTAAATTGGTGTGGCCTAAGCTTTTAGAGGACCTTGCCTGACTAAATCTCACTCCTAGTGGCCAGCCCACCCAACAGTTGCCATCAGTGAGTAAGGAGTTAAACACAGGCTACTTTCAGACGTACCTTTCAGAGGGCTGCTAGCTATAGGGGTGGGATTAGATCGGTTATGGTGCTCCTACCTGCCATCCACATCTTGACACCCGTCACAAGACTTCAGCGTACATCCACAGCAAGACTTCTTTTCCCACCGACCGCAGAATGCATCGTCGATCACAATCAGCTCATTTGCTGCACAAGACAGTCGCATGGTCTCCCTTTCACATGTTTTTGCTGTATCAGTGATAGAACATTACCTTAGTAGGCCACACCGCTCTAATTCATTGGTTATCAGATTCATTTAGAAAAATATAAAACAACAGGGAGGAAAAAAATGAAAAAAAATTCTATGACAGTGTACAACAGCCAAGAAAATTCTGATATCCAATCTTATCCTAGCATTGTACAGTACATTGTAGGATGTGATAATTAAAGATATGCAAAACAATATTAAATGCAATTTTGAATAGTAAAAACTGTAATGTATTTGGTATTTAAACCCCAGAAGATACACTCAGATAACAATTTTTTTCGTATTTAATATAGAATACTGTCTGATAAATTCTGTTATCTCATACATATTATTACTTTATATAAGTACTATGATACTATGATTTTATATATACATATTGGCTATATAACATAATTATATTACATCTTTTATAGGTGGGTGGGTTGATACCACCAAGGCTGGGTGGGTTGGTACCGTCGATACCACCAAGGCTGGGTGGGTTGGTACCGTCGATACCACCAAGGCTGGGTGGGTTGGTACCGTCGATACCACCAAGGCTGGGTGTGTTGGTACCATTGATACCACCAAGGCTGGGTGGGTTGGTACCATTGATACCACCAAGGCTGGGTGGGTTGGTACCATCAAAGGTCCTGATGGTAGGTACATGTATCAGTTCTGTTTCATTCAGTGTACTCAAGTTCTTCACTTCTTGCATAGTCTGGAAAAAAAACAACAAGAAGAAATGTAGATCTAGAGTTCCACGATCTCATACCTTTGCCAAATAATGTTTACATTTACGATTGACTTGACCAAATACTGCAAGTATGGAATTGCCGCCAGTTCCAGGTGTGGAATTATAGATTTTTGTCATTAATTATGCTAATGGAGTAAAAATTTACACAATTAACATCTATCTGCCAATGTTCCTCTTCGTCTTACTTACATAATGTCACATATTTTTAGAGTTTCCTTATTAATTATGTAAATTGGATCCTAATTTGTATAATTGTCATCTACATGTAATTATGTCAAGCATCACAAGGTACATACACACCAAAAACAACGACAATCCGTCAACCAGTTCATTCTTGAGTTATCCTACTTCAAACATTTTCAAACAAATGCTCCTGCAGTTCCCATACAAGCTGCTAGGGGACTACCACCCAAATATCATGACCCTAGCATTCCAGATCAAAACCGGAAGTTCCGTGGCAGTACGATAACAAGTCACCAGGGGGCCCAAAATATAATCATTTCGTGGTTTCATCAAGACCTACATGTGGCAACCTACCAAATATCAAGACAATCCATCAAAGCCTTCTTGAGTTATTGTGTTCACAGTTTCACACACATACACACTGACACACAAACGCCACTAAAAACATGTTTATTTTCTTGGTGAATGGTGATGATAATGAAACAATATCATGTAAAATAAAGGTGTAAAATTTAGCCCTGTCAAAGATGTTGACCTCACCTTTTGCATGCCTTGGGTGCTGTGATAGACTCCTATGATGACTCCTGTGGTGATTGCTCCCACCAGAAGCAGGACAACCACCAAAGTAACGAGAAAGCATCTTCGATTCACTGCAAAATAGCCTTTTCAAATTTTTTTAATAAATAGTTTCTCTTACCAAAAAAATACATGTCACAGGCACGGTAATGCAATTAGTAAGACCTAGGAAAAAATGTTGTGTTTCCTGTTCTGAAAAAAGCTAGGGTCAGTAGGTAGGGATTATAATCTTTCTAATAGACTTTGGCAATCTCTTAAACTATTGAACTTGTACAAATTACAATTAAACAAAGTAAAACTTTCATGACGACACTTATATTTTCAATGCTAATGCTGAAAAACTGATTGTACAACGTTTCATCCTTTGTGTCAGATAATGGAGCTAGAAAAGCTTGATCAGCTCAAGAAATTCATGTCCCTTGCAGGGAACCGTTAAATCAGACATTAAGAAAAATGCCCTCCAAACAACAATTGTCGTGCCTCGCATACAGAAGATGCATGTGCACAACAACAATTGTTGCGCGCCGCAGGACTAGGGTTTTAAACAAAGGATTTATTGAGACCGGACACCCCTCTGTGAGAAGGGTCAGATCAGTGGACCAGACCGATAATGCCTTACACCCGCCAAAGGTCAACGCTCGCGACTATTTTCACGCTCAAAGGGTTGTTTTGGGGCCACCAAAAGGCACCATTTTCACGCCCGAAAACACATATACAATAAAAACAAAAGAACGTGCATCATCTACAGCCCAATAGCAAAACATATACCAAGTCCCAAAAAAAATCCGTCCACCCAAACGCAAGAAACAGCTGTGAACTTGAAAATCTAAATCTCTTACAAAACCCTTCCGCAGAAGGATGTCTCCTTCCTCGGAGGTAAAAATATAAGAATGGATGAGAAATTGAAATAATATCATTAGGGCGGGAAGCACACACCTTTATCCTGCCATTACCAGGCTGAAAAATATCAGCCACTTTCAGGCTTAAAAATACAAGATCAGAAGTATTAACTACAAATGGCAGTAAAGAGAAAAAAGTAATATTTTATCAAGATGTGGAGAAACATTTTCGTACCCTTGGTACATGGCACATTAAAAATTGTGCCCCATATGCTGTAGGATTTAGACAAATTATCACAGATTATGTCCCAACAGTTACACCAAAATGTATAAACAACAAACTAGACCTGCTACTAGATCTTTAGTGTGTCATGAAACACAATTTTAAGTCTGTCATCTTACCGCAAAGTTTACTGGCCTGCTGGAGGTTTGGTACGTACATCGGGTTTGGATTAAGTTTCTTTGCATTTGGAGGATTGCGAAGCTTGCGTACGTGATCGGTGGGGTCATGGCTGGAGTCATCTGAAGTCTGTTCACAAACAGCGTAAGGTTCAATGTCACCATCTCCATCATCAGTCACTGTACTGTCTGCTTTGGGTTCTTCGTCCTTGTATCTAACAGCGTAAGGTTTGATGTCACCATCATCAGTACTGTCTGCTTTGGGTTCTTCGTCCTTGTATCTAACAGCGTAAGGTTTGATGTCACCATCATCAGTACTGTCTGCTTTGGGTTCTTCGTCCTTGTATCTAACAGCGTAAGGTTCAGTGATGTCACCATCATCAGTACCAACCTAAAGTTAGCCCTCCTTTCGGCCTTCGATTCGCCAGCCTTCGATTGAGCCTTCGATTCGAATGGTAGGCACTATTTCGGATACGTCTCAGGCGCGGAAGCATTCTACTGTCCCATATATGCAAATGAGCACGCATACAGTATGTAAATAGACATTGCACATACGTATGTCAAACCAAACCACAACCTTTCAGACTCTGTATTCATTTGATTAAATAATCTTCTAATCTTTAACTACCAAATGAGTTTTAATAATCTTTAAGTGGTCGATACTATCGAAATGAATCAACGCACATGGATTCATCTTTACGTCAAAGATTCAAGAATGCCGTCCAGGACCGCACCCGACATGTTTCAATTAGACGCCTTGTTGCAAAGTAACGAAATAATTTTCTGTATTCAAATGTTTTTAACAATCTTTTAGCGGACTATACCATCAGATAAAACTGATAAAACTAACGTACATTACGAAGTTTAGACGTCATGACGTCATAGATTAAACAATACGGATTTTCGAGGATCGCAACACTAGTGGATGCATAGAGAATTAACGCCATGTTGCAAAGTAACGGAATAATTTCTAGAAACCAAATGTCTTTTAAAAATTCTCAAGAGGTCCATACCACAAAATTTGACTGATAAAACCAACGCACATTGCGTCATTTGGACGTCATGACGTCATATATTCAACCATACAGATTTCTAGGGCCAGAATCCCTGTTTATATAATTATATTCAACTACTCCTAGCTAATTAACGAAATAATTCTTAGTTTTTAAATCAATTTTAACAGTCTTTTAAAGGTCCATACCACCAAATAAAACTGATAAAACTAACGCACATTGCGTCGGTTTGACGTCATGACGTCATATATTCAACCATACAGATTTCTAGGGCCTGAATCCCTGTTTATATAATGATATTTAACTACTCGTAGCTAATTAACGAAATAATTCTTAGTTTTTAAATCAACTTTAACAATCTTTTAGAGGTCCATACCACCAAATAAAACTGATAAAACTAACGCACATTGCGTCGTTTGGACGTCATGACGTCATAAATTGAACTAAACAGATTTCTAGGGCCAGAATCCCTGTTTGTATGATATTCAACTACTCGTACCTAATTAACGAAATAACTTTTAGTTCTCAAATCAATTTTAACAATCTTTTAGAGGTCCATACCACCAAATAAAATTGATACAACTAACGCACATTGCGTAGATTTTATGTCATGACGTCATAGATCCAACACTCGATATTCAGTATTCAACTCAATATTTAACTTAACTACTCGTAGCTAATTAACGAAATAATTTTTAGTTCTCAAATCAATTTTAACAGTCGTTTAGAGATCCATATCACTAAATAAAACTGATGAAATCAACGCACATTGCGTCGTTTGGACGTCATGACGTCATAGATTCAGCAACCAAACAGATTTCTAGGGCCAGAATCCCTGTTTATATAATGATATTCAACTACTCATACCTAATTAACGAAATAATTCTTAGTTCTCAAATCAACTTTAACAATCTTTTAGAGGTCCATACCATCAAATAGAACTGATAAAACTAACGCACATTGCGTCGTTTGGACGTCATGACGTCATGGATTCAACCATACAGATTTGTAGGGCCTGCATCCTGTTTATATAATGATATTCAACTACTCGTAGCTAATTAACGAAATAACGTTTCGTTCTCAAATCAATTTTAACAATCTTTTAGAGGTCCATACCATCAATTAAAACTGATACAACTAACGCACATTGCGTCGTTTGGACGTCATGTCGTCATAGATCCAACACTCGATATTCGATATTCAGTTTTCAACTCAATATTCAACTTAACTACTCGTAGGTAATTAACGAAATAATTTTAAGTTTTCAAATCAATTTTAACAGTCTTTTAAAGGTCCATACCATCAAATAAAACTGATAAAACTAACGCACATTGCGTCGTTTGGACGTCATGACGTCATAGATTCAACCATACAGATTTTTTGGGCCTGAATCCCTGTTTATATAATGATTTTCAACTACTCGTACCTAATTAACGAAATAATTTTTAGTTCTCAAATCAATTTTAGCAATCTTTTAGAGGTCTATTTAATCAAATAAAACTGATAAATCTAACGCACATTGCGTCGCTTTGGCGTCATAGATTCAACCATACAGAGTTGTAGGGCCAGAATCCCTGTTTATATAATGATATTCAACTACTCGTACCTAATTAACGAAATAATTTTCAGTTTTCAAATCACTTTTAACAATCTTTTAGAGGTCCATACCATCAAATAGAACTGATGAAACTAACGCACATTGCGTCGTCTGGTATTAAAATCATGGAGTCACCATACGACAAGGCGCCTAACGTCATTAATACACCCCGGATTCGTTTCTGGAAATCTTTAGTTTTTAATCACCGACGCCATGACATAAAAACTATATATAGCTACGCAATATACATTACTTTTATCAATTCAAACTTATAGTATAGTCCACTGAAGAATTGTTAAATTGTCTTGAAAATTGTCTTGAAAATTATTTCGTTACTTTGATACGAGGCTTTTAATCCCCTTGAAAACATGTTGGAAGCGGTTCTTTACGGCATCCATAAATCAATGACGTCATGGCGCCAACAAGACGCAATGTGTACTTAGTTTCATTGGTGAATCCGATAGAATAGACCCATGAATAACTGTAAAAAGTCATTTGGTTATTGAAAATTATTTCCTTACTTTGCTACATGATGTTTGATATCAATAATTACACTAGGGTTGCAGTGCTTGGAAATCTGTATTTATGAATCTATGACGTCATGATGTCAAAACTACGCAATGTGTGTCATATTTTTCTATGACGTCATGATAAATTAATGGGCGTTAATTTTATCAATTCAGTCGTATAGTATGGACTACTGAAATTTATTTTGCTCTTGAAAATTATTTTCTTACTTCGCTACAGGACGTTTAATCTCTACTTCTCTACACTAGGATTGTGGTCCTGGAAAGCTGTATTGTTGAATATATGACGTCATGATGTCGAAGGTTCGCAGTGAGCGTTAGCTTTATCATTAGTATTTGATAAAATGGACCACTAAAGGTTTATTGAAAGGCATTTGGTACCTGAAAATCATTTAGTTAATTTGCTACAAGTTGTATAATGGCATAAAATATGCCAGGGTTGCAGTCCTGCAAAATCTGAATCTATGACGTCATGACGTCAAGATGACGCAATATGCGTTAGTTTTCTCAGCCGAATCTTATAGTATGGACCGCTTAAGAATTGTTAAAAGTAATTTAATTCTTGAAAATTATTTACATTACTTTGCTACATCGCCTTAAGCATAATAAAATAGACCGCGGTTACGGCCCTGCAAATCTTTATTAATTAATCTATGACGTCATGACGTCGAAGCTTC
>NW_017803965.1:478523-494707 GCF_001625305.1 Branchiostoma belcheri | reverse complement strand
GTTTTATTTGTCGAATCTTGTGGTGTGAACCTTTTGAGATTGTTTAAAAGACATTTGGTTCTTATAAATTATTCCTTGACTTTGCAACATGGCGTTCAATGTCTATGCATCCACTAGTGTTGTTATTCTCGAAAATCCGTATAATTTAATCTATGACGTCATGACGTCAAAACGACGCAATGTGCGTTAGTTGTATCTAGTTTTATTTAGTGGTATGGACCTACTTAAAGATTAGTTAAAAGTGATTTAGAAAACTAAAAATTATTTCGTTAATTCGGTACGAGTAGTTGAATATCATTATATAAACAGGGATTCAGGCCCTACAAATCTGTATGGTTGAATCCATGACGTCATAGCGTCAAAACGGCGCAATGTGCGTTAGTTTTATCAGTTTTATTTGGTGGCATGGACCTCTAAAAGATTGTTTGAAATGATTTGAAAACTTAAAATTATTTCGTTAATTAGCTACGAGTAGTTGAATACATGTATTATCATATAAACAGGGATTCTGGCCCTAGAAATCTGTATGGTTGAATCCATGACGTCATAGCGTCAAAAAGACGCAATGTGTGTTAGTTTTATCAGTTTTATTTAGTGGTATGAACCTCTAAAAGATTGTTAAAAGTGATTTGAAAACTAAAAATTATTTCGTTAATTCGGTACGAGTAGTTGAATATCATTATATAAACAGGGATTCAGGCCCTACAAATCTGTATGGTTGAATCCATGACGTCATAGCGTCAAAACGACGCAATGTGCGTTAGTTTTATCAGTTTTATTTGATGGCATGAACAACTAAAAGATTGTTTAAAATGATTTGAAAACTTAAATTATTTCGTTAATTAGCTACGGGTAGTTGAATACATGTATCATCATATAAACAGGGATTCTGGCCCTACAAATCTGTATGGTTGAATCCATGACGTCATAGCGTCAAAACTACAAAATGTGTGTTAGTTTCATTAGTTGAATCTTATAGTTTGAACCTTTCAAAGATTTGTAAAAGATTTTCCGTTATTAAAAATTATTTCGATACTTTGCAAGAAGGCGTCGGATTGAAACATGTTGGGTGCGCTTCTCGACGGCATTCTTGAATCTTTGACGTGAAGATAAATCCATGTGCGTTGATTTCATTAATTTAATTCGATAGTATTAACCACTTAAAGATTATAAAGACTCATTTGGTTGTTGAAAATTAGACGATTATTTAATCAAATGAATACAGAGTCTGAAAGGTTGTGGTTTGGTTTGACATACGTACGTGGAATGTCTATTTAAATACTGTATGCGTGCTCATTTGCATATGTGGGACAGTAGAATGCTTCCGCGCCTGAGACGTATCCGAAATAGTGCCTACCATTCGAATCGAAGGCTCAATCGAAGGTTGCGAATCGAAGGCCGAAAGGAGGGCTAACTTTAATGTGGTTCATCAGTCACTGTAACGTTACTGTCTGCTTTGGGTTCTTCATCCTTGTATCTAGCAGCGTAAGGTTCAGTGATGTCACCACCATCAGTCACTGTACTGTCTGCTTGCTTGACTTGTGTTTCCTCTTCACTGTTTCCAGTAGTGTTGCTATCTTCATTTTCCCCTGAGGCTGTGTACAAGGCAGAGTTTTCAGTATGGATCGGATTAGATTCAGAATATACATCAGTGGATTCTGGGGTGGGGATATTGTTAATATCTGTCATATACTGATCCTCATTTGTGCTTGTATGTTCGACTTCATTGCCAGCTACATACGTAGTCTCCAACATGTCTTGTCCTTGAACACTGGGAGAGTTTTGGCCGCATGTTGACATTCTTGTTGGGTCTGCAGTAGTGCTTTCTGTGTACAGTACATTCTGATCAGGGTGTAGATGATCTTCATTTTGTCCTGGGCTTGTCGGCTCCTCTGGATGGTTTGTATGATAAACCGGATTGTTCCTTTCTGTGTTGGACTGGGACATTTTGAATCTGTTGGCAAACACAGAGTAAGAACAGGATGTTATTTGTACATTTAGTGGCAAGGTGGTCTAACTTGTGGTTAGGTTTGACTCAGAATCTGAAGGTTCTCTGTACAAATCCATGGCAGTCCCCAGTGCTATGAGGGTCTGCATGCCCTTTTTCGTTAACCGTTATGGGCGTTGCCGGCCGTCCTGAATTTACCGTTAAGCGTTATCGGCCCTGCTGAATTTACCGTTAACCGTTGCCAGGACCCCCCCATGCAGACCCTCTGCTATGCCTTGGAAAAGCCACTTTACTCCTATTTACTCCTGGTAACCTGCTATCTCAATCTCAATAAATCAATTTTTGTTGAATATCTTGTATCTTGTTATACCTAGCCTGGATGCCAGACCCAAAGCACACTGGACACAAAATATTGCACGCTGAGATATTCTGTGTCCAGTGTGCTTTGGGTCTGGCATCCAGGCTAGTTATACCTACAATTTGCAGAAAAAATTCTGCACTGAGTAATAACTTGTACTCATACTTTGGAGGGTTAATTTTTTTCTGTTTGCAAATTCGCCTGTATCAGAGAATCTAAATAACACTTACTGTTAAGTGAAGCCTTAAAAGCTGCCAATACTGACAGACCTGGATCAAGTTGTCACGGAGACTGTTCCTGGCAAAATTTCTTGTCAGGAAAAACAGGTTTTGTCCGGTTGGCACATGCCGGAATTTGAGGTGTGGTTCTCCCAACTGGTAGACTAATAAGTAGATGAAAAACTGTCGTTGGCGTGCACACATTGAACTTCTATCTTTCATCTCATCTGATCTTGCAAAGCTTTGAGTTGCTTGGATGTTTATTTATCTTTGTTTTCACCATAACCATAAGCCTACACCAACTTATTTCCTTGGTTTTCTAACATCTCTTAGGGAAAATCCAGCAACTTGAATCAATGTGTATTTGTTTATTTGTTTATTTGAGTTTACCACCAGATATACAAGTGGAAGGGAGGACAAAACAGGTGCATTGACACCTTTACAAGTTGTCCTCCCAAACACAGATTAAAAATACAGATTAAAATATTGAATACAAAACAAATTGCACAAGTGTGCTTCATGGTCAACCCACCACTGTAGTACCTGTCCCTGGTGCTGAACTCCTGCTTATACTAAATGCAGTTCCTTGTTTATTTTACAATGTCAAGAACCAGGAAACTGTATTGATGTGGCCTGTTCAAAACTTGTAAAATTTGTGCAACGTGTCATTCCCTGGTCCAACCTCTATGTGGGGGTGGGGGTGGGATCCTGCAGCCAATAGGATCATGTCGTTCTGTAATCATGTCAAGCCAAGCGGTGCTCACAAAAACAGCAACGACCTCTATAATGACGCCTGATAAAACAACAACAACAGCAACAACGACATTAACAAGGACGTGTGATCGTCCATAGAAGCATCGCCACCTATGTTCGTCTATTATATGTGTAGGTTCCGGTTATTTTGAAATTTGGAATTTATCAGCCTTTCCCTTGTATTGACAACTTAAGCTTTTCAGTCAACTAACTGTTATCCCGTTTATATATGATAAGTATCTGAACACCAGCAGAATAAAGGCAGACTGGTTTACTGAAATGGGAAGCGGGGACGTCCGCAGCTAACACAGAGTGACGTGGCAGTGCGTCCGCGGGCGATGTCCTTGGTGCTGAAAGGGCGGTCAGCTATACTATTATCCCGCTCATATAATAAGTATCTGAACACCGGTACCAGCAAAATATAGGCTAGTCTAGATACTGAACTGGGAAGCGGGGACGACCGAAGCTAGCACAGAGTGAAGTGGCAGTGCGTGCGCGGGCGATGTCCTTGGTGCTGAAATGGCGGTCAGCTATACTATTATCCCGCTCATATAATAAGTATCTGAACACCGGTACCAGCAAAATATAGGCTAGTCTAGATACTGAAATGGGAAGCGGGGACGTCCGCAGCTAACACAGAGTGACGTGGCAGTGCGTGCGCGGGCGATGTCCTTGGTGCTGAAATGGCGGTCAGCTATACTATTATCCCGCTCATATAATAAGTATCTGAACACCGGTACCAGCATAATATAGGCTAGTCTAGATACTGAAATGGGAAGCGGGGACGACCGCAGCTAACACAGAGTGACGTGGCAGTGCGTGCGCGGGCGATATCCTTGGTGCTGAAATGACGGTCCGCTATACCCGCCACGCGAACTTTAGGCCGTCTTGGTAACAATTGCGTTCGCCGGGTCGCACCAACTCAGGGAAGAGAGTGCATCCGAGCGAGGATCAGATATTAGTCGGAAAATATATATGTATCTGTATCTGTATAGCCGGTATAACCGCATTATGTACTGTGTCCTCTTTGCCATCATTTATCATTGGGTGGTGAACCGGACCTGCGCTCTTGAATTTCTTGTATTTACTGTTTTTTGCCTGTCTTAAAGTTGCGATTGTTTCTTTTCTTTATTATATGTATTTATTTAGTGGTGCCGTCAACATAAGTGCTTTCCACTTGAGTGAGGCACCACCATGTCCTGTATCCTTTTTTCATGTGAATGAATAAAATAACCGCCTTTCGGCGTAACACACCAGCTTCGCAGGCACGCGGCGCGGCGGCAGCTGGCTATATTACACCGATCGACTTGTTACACCTAACCCTTGAACTTCTAGCTCAAGACATTGTTTAAAGCTATCTATTGACAATGCCCCTACTGTACTTGGTGACAGTGAGTTCCACTCTGCAATAGTTCTAGGAAAGAATGAATTCTTGAACACCTCAATCCTTGCGTGATAACTCTGGTACTTGAATGCATGGCATATATGATTTTACATTCATATTTGTACCATTATAGTGTCACATTAGTAAGGGGTAAGCGTGCTAAACTTTCAAATTGAAGTATATGAACGCTTGCTTATTTATGTACCTACAATGTTCTACCTATGATTTTAAAATGCTACTATTATATATATTTAATATATAAAGTTTTCATGTATTATTTTAATGAAAGCTGTTACATTGTACACGTGATTAGCGATCTTAGTAATTTGTGATTTTAGTGTTAAAATAGCTGTACTTGTAAGGGACAGCGCAATTCAGTTCCCCTCATATAAAGGGTTCTGCAATACTGTAACTTTTAGAAGTTGTAACAGAATGAAACTTAACGGAAACAGTGCAAAACTTAACGGAACATACACGAAGATGCTGCGAGTGGTTTTCAATACACCATGGTGGAAACATACTACTAAATGAACAGTTATACGGTTCGTTACCAAATGTAACTTCAGTAGTCAAATGTCGACGACTAAGCTTGGCTGGTCATGTAGTACGCAGTGAAGAACCAGCCAGTAGGCTTCTACTCTGGAATCCTGATCTCTGTGATGTATGACAAACAGTTTTGGTGAGCTAACTTTGTATGCTCCACCTCTATTATGGAGGATGAATGATGATGATGATGATGAACAGAATGATGATGAGGATCGGCGTGTTTGTTTAGGCTACGATAAGGAATGACTATAGCAGACAAACGCCGGCGTAGCAATGAAAATTAAAAACGCCCCCGCGGAACGGCACAGCATGAACAATTGTTACTGTCAACAATAGAAGCTAATTTTCAAGAGCCAAAATGCTCCCATCAAGGCCGACAATTCTTAAATGTAAGTAGCCAAGTGCTCACGAAAACAAGTATGGACACATATAACGATGGAAACAAACAACTGATAGATTGTATGTCCTGAAGTACAATCGTTTTCCTTTACAAAGTGTTACCCTAAACTCCGCAACTTTCGTTTCAAATCATCGTAGTGTTCACTCAAACCCACGTCTCCACCACTGTACGCAACAAACGATCTGATTACGTATTGTTACGACCATGAATTGAAGCTAATTTTCAGCAGGGGAAAGCCTCCAAAACATTTACTGACGCATAAAACAGGGTGCATGCGAACCACACAATCTCTGATCTGTTTCGTACGCTTTTTTGGTGTCTCCGCTGTACGGAACAAGCAATCTTACTATGTATTGTTACGACCATGAATTGAAGCTAATTTTCAGCAGAAACGGCACCAAAAACAGATTTACACAGAGACCAGCGTGCATGCGAACCACACAATCAGTTGTTTCTTACGCTTTTATTCGGTGGCTGTCAGAAATATTTTTCTCGAGCTGGTGCAGTATTAACCAGGCAAGGTGTTCAGCGTCCTGGTATCTTCTATACGCGGCTAAGATGGGCGATCAGCAGGGCAGCTCCCAGGCCGAAGTTACGGTCTCTCTCGGGCCAGCCTCCCCGGGTCTTCAGGCAGCGTACCTCGGCATCAGTTTTATCCTGATAGTAGCCGCTAACTCTCTTCTCATCCTCCTTGTGTGCAGAAAGGAATATCTCCAACAGCCTCGCCACTACTTACGGTGCCACCTAGCCTTCAACGACATCCTCTTCACAACGGCACAGATCCCGAGATACATCCATCTAATTCTGCAAAGCAACGGCCGATTTTACGGTATTATCTGCTCGGACACACGAATAGTTAGCGCTACAGCATTACTGTCCACATACGCTACCTATCTTCTAATGGCTATAGACTTGTACTACTACATATGTCACCCACTTAAGTATGAAACCAAAGTCACTACAAAGCGTTTGGCCATAGTACTGGGTCTTGTTGACGCGTTCTCTATCATCTGCGGCGCAGTTCCGATTGCCCTTGTTAGAAAAGCAGAAGGTAACGTCTCATGTCTGATGAAAACAAGGACATATCAGCCTGCCTTTGTTCTTAGGAGCATCGGCATAGTTTTACAGATTTTATCCCTGCCGGTTATCATAGGTTTGTACTACGTCGTTTTGAAGGAAGCGAAGCGGCAACAACAAAGGGACGAACAGCGACCGGTGAAATTCTACAAGACCAAAGGCTTCAAAACCATGTTTCCCCATGTTGTAGTCTTTACTACTTCAGTAATCTCTGCCATTTTTATGACTGTTACCTTGGCGGAAGGTAACGAACAGAAGGAGGGGCCTTCCATGGCGGTAGTGATCGTAGAAAAGGCCGCTATTCTCCTGTGCCTGACTCTATCGCCCCTGCTGAATCCCGTCGTCTACACCCTCCGGCTACCCGAGTTCCGCCGTGCGGTGAGAGAGATGTGCGGACGGCCGCCGACGGCAGCGGTCGCCCCGGCGTTGCCCAATCTGCCGCGGGTACATGTGATTGAGGTTCGGCCTGACTCGACTTTGAATGATGTATGAAGGCCAGAGCCGGCTGCATCATCAACAACAACAGATACACAAACAACAAGGACATCAACAAGGATGCGTGATACAGCAACAACGACAACAACAATAACAGCAACGACATTAACAGGGACATGTGATCGTCCATAGAAGCATCGCCACCTATGTTCATATATTATATGTGTAGGTTCCGGATATTTTGTATTTGGACATTATCAGCTCTTCCCTTGACAACTTCAGCTTTTCAATCAACTAACTGTTATCCCGCTCATATAATAAGTATCTGAACACCAGCAAAGGATCTGAACACCAGCAGAATATAGGCTGGTTATATAGACTGGTTTACTGAAATGAGCGGGAACGTCCGAAGCTAACACAAAGTGACGTGGCAGTGCGTGCGCGGGCGATGTCCTTGGTGCTGAGATGGCGGTCCGCTATACTGTTATCCCGCTCATATAATAAGTATCTAGTATCTGAACACCGGCACCAGCAAAATATAGGCTAGCTTACTGAAATGGGAAGCGGGGACGCCCGAAGCCCCGAAAATGGCATTAACGTCTAAAAGAAGCGAAAACTGAGGTCCTAAACTGACTTGAGTGGAGAAACTGTGCTGCCCTGTGTGCCACTAAATTTAAGGATCCAATCATCCAAGTCTACGTAAGTACTAATACACTATATTTGTATCGCTAACAGCAAGTGTGATTTCAGGGCAGCAAAACTGGATTTTGAAGTCAATTTTCTTTTAATGTTGAACAATCCTATCTCATAGCATACTGAAATATTTGAGACAAAAAGTAATTTCGTATTATAGGCCGGATCTAGCTATTTGTGGGTGGTACCCAAAAATAGAGACGCCTCACGTGACTTGTTTTTGGGTAAAAATTATTATGTAAATTTGTTGTGAAATGGCAGTAAATATCAATATCAGACAGATTTTCTCATCCAAAATGTTTTGTTTTGCCACTCTGAAATTGCATTGGATGCCTTTATAATACAAATCACTTGTTCGTAACAGAAGAAAATACGTCTCTGACAGTCAATCTGTGTTATATACATGAGCTGCATCATATCGTATGTATTATATAGTATGTCTGCAGCAATATAGGCTATTATCTTCTTGAACGATAGAGCGAAATGAACATAAGAACGTAGCCTTAGTAACAGTATAGATCTGTCGTGATTGTGCTCAATTAATTTAGGGTAGATACAAGATTACTTCACAGATTAACCAAGGCTCGCAGTTGTTCCAAACCCAGTACTTTATTGAACATAGAAAGGGAACAAAGTAACAAAATTCACAGTCGATCGGGGGACACATTTAGGCACATGCACACCAAAGTAAGGTCGAATGCTACAATAGTCTGCGAAAATTTGTTACATTTACATTTTACACATTTTAGAAAAGTTGTTATGGCGTGCCCCAGAACAGTTGAAGAAAACGCCAACGTTACCCTAGGTAAAATCAGAGCTGGAAATGCTAAAGACATGCGCACTGAACGCCGGTTGGTAACCCCGCGAGTTTTCAAGAGTTCTGGGCATGCGTCGTGGACGCAAGTGAGCTATCTTCTAAAGGCAGCCGTTGAAACACGTGATGGTCCTTCGTTGCATCTGATTGAACTTCTTTGTTTTTTTTCTCGGCAAACATAAATAGCTCTAACTATACATGGTGTTCTTGGATGTTATCAAACACCTTCCTCTTCCTCTCCTTACGCGGATATCTGGAAAAGAATGATGAAAAAATTCCCTGTTAGACTACAGCAATTCAATGTCACAAATAACAGTTTATTACAGAGATTTGTGCTCGGATGATGACGTATCCAAGATGGCTAGTTACCTAGCAACCGTCTCTTAGCAACCGTAGAGCAACATTGAATATCTCACATGACACAGCCACTACCTCAACTTTCATTGCATTTTACCATATTTCTCGCATTTGGTGTTCTGAATTTCGTCTAAAACTACATAAACATGAAGGTCAACGTACCTTAACCAGTCAGGATGTACTTGACGAACTCTGTTGGGAGAAAGAATTCAAACACTATCAGAGCCTGTCATTGGTGGATGTATAAGCTACGTTCGACAAGTTCCTCCAATCAGATTCGAAATACTGACGTCATCGTCAGACGTGCACACCTGTGCACTGCTTTTCATGACGCGATGAATGAATAAATTTCATCGGTGAAATGGCCAAAATGTGATATTTTGTGACAAGTATGATTGCATGGAAACAAACTGGTCGATAAGATTGGCGTTGTTGTCATAGCGACCGTTACCATGGGAACCGTTTCAACTTCGGGAGGGGCCATTGTATTTCGAAGGGGGTTGAAAATATAAAATATTTCAACCCTCTACGACGCAATCGCCTATCGCTCAAGTTAAAACAGGTTTCTTCAAGAATGTCGTGTCTCGTGCGCGATATATTTTTTTGTCGTTTGTAATATTAATCTGGTTGAGATTTCGAAATTTTCAATATACGAAATTAATACTTTTTGTAGGCGTTTTCAATATCTGTTGCATCACTAAATACCTTTCGGAGGTTCTCATGTGGTTAGTATAAGAAATCTGAGTCGTGCGTTGGGACAGATAAATGTTAGTTTAAGATGCAATATGCTTGAGGAGACTTGGGTAAAAAGGAGAAAAGATTCGTGCGAAAGAAGAGGGGAACAGAAGGTTTTAAAACGAAGTAGGATGCAGACAAGACATAGTAAAGGCATAAACGGGCGGACAACTATATATGTACATCATGCGGACATACACTGATGAAGCATAAGGGTGGACTTTGGGTTTGTCAAGCACTGAAGATGCATATGCTCAGCTACAATCACGCAGAATCTCGTTCACAAATCAAGAAAAGTATGTTTTCCTTCTTGTCAAGAGAAGCAGAGAAAAGGAAAAGAGCCGACGGATTTTAAAATGACAAATGTTGCACAGTCTATGTTCCTGAGATTCTGCGTGACTTCACACGACGTCACAATGCTCTATGATATTGTGGTTACAACCTCCTTATACGTGACACAACTTCTGGTTGGTCTACAGAATCTTTTTTTTTTTCTTCTTTTTTTTTAGCCAATGAACGAAACGGAACGAAACAACGAGAACGTGAACAGGACAAACGAGATTCTGCGAGACTGTACGAGACATGGACAGACTTGAGAACACTGTCAGACGCGCACGGGACTGGGATGGGGAGAAATACGTGTAACGTTTGAGCACAGTTCAGTCAGAAATGAGTGTACGTACTAAAGAGCCTCTGCGAGAGCGTAACAGATGAATTCTGTAAGAACAGGAAGCAGGTGAAATGTCAGTAAAAGCCAAAGAACAGTAAAAAAGGCGAGGAGCGTAGGAGACTGGACAAGTCTTTCATATCCTCTGAATTTTGTCTTTTACATTCGCTGCTATCCGATACTGTTTTACTCAAGCGATTGTGATACTACGATCAGCCAAACTTGTCCAATCCCCATCAAAGATAGAAAGCACATTAAAATGACGACTATGTGATGCTTAAAAGGTAAGGGTTAAGTTATAGCAAGAGCAGAAGAGCTCGGATGCCTCCAGATAGGAACGTCTCAAGCAGGGAGAATGGATGAAAATAGATTAATGATGATGATGATGATGAGAAATGGGAGGTAAAAGTCAGTAAAGGGATACCAAATTAGGAGGTTAAATACAGAAAGGGGATAGAGAGAATGAGGGTTGCAATTTATGATGTCACGTTATGCATATGAATAAAGTTGCTAGGCTGCTTTGACGAGAAAACGATATATTAACTGTATGACATTATCTGTAGCATATAGCGAGAAAATCGGAATAGAGAATAACAGTTGTTGTTAGGCACTGTTAACCAATAGTTTCAAACTGTAGATGCTTGGCGGAGTGATATCAAGAAGTTACTTTTTAGTGAAGGGGTTCTCAGAGAAATGTGCTGTAGAATGAATGGAACACGTAATGCGTATGGCGTGGTTACCTATGGTCTAGCCCTCCAAGGCATATTTAGAGAACACTGTGTAAGTTGAAAACAGAAGAAATAGTTAATGGGTGTTCGATACCAACGTCATGAACAAAGACAGGCCAGAAGATGTCCTTTTCTTTGTTAATGAGCTTAGGAGGAAAAGAGCATATAGCAAAGGGGTTGTCGTCGGTTTCGTCGCTTGTCGGTAGGCAATAATGATACGACAATACATTATGTTACGCTCTTCATCATTGGTAAAACAATTACGTTAAGCCCTTCGTCATTGGTAAAACAATTATGTTACGCTCTTCATCATTGGTAGGGGTTGAGCATCTGGAAACTGGTTTGCCACTGGGAGAAAGGGGAATAATGCATTATATTACCGCTCTATATAAGCTATATCGTCTTCGTCAGGAAAGTCAAGCCAAAATATCATTGACAGAAGCTGCGCTTCTAAACTACTTTCCAACCGGCAGATGGGATCTTAGGAATCTTACAGCAGCAAGGATGTATGCTATTGAAAAGGAGTGAACCGCAATTGAAGACATCCAGAACCTTTTATAAATTTCGATTCTGTCATGTCAGCATTTTTTAAAGATTTCATGAAGGTTTTGGAGGTCTGCAATTGGGGTCGGGAGAAATGTGGGAGTGGAGCTTGGATGAAGCATCTTTTTATCTTATAGGAAGGTCGCTTTAGAAGGGAGAAATAAATGTTTAGGCGGAGGGAAGAGCGCTGAAAAAGAAAGCAAAATTAGAGTTGAAGCAAATCTTATCGCATGGTATGGGGGAGGGGGGCGCCAAGCTTGTCGGGTGCTTCAATAGTCAACGTAAATTATAGTCCAAAGGAAACGGTTCATCGCTATGACAATGTTTTGCCAACAATCTTGACCATTTCACCCCATAGTGTTTACTCATATACATCAATTATTTGTAGCCGAGGAAGATTGTTGAGGAGATTGGAGATGAAAGTAGCTTGCGACACGAAATCTTAGAAAGCAGAAGACAGACAAAGAATGAAGACGCATCCTGGTCCAAGCAGTGAAGAAAAGAAAGAATGAACAAGAGGAAGGATGAAAGACGGAGTGTGTTACCTATACTTAGCCGAGCATGAGGTACTTTGCGAAGGCTGAGAAGAACGGAAGATTAAGGGAGAAAAAAGACGTAAGTGATATGAAAGTGGTTAACTGAAAGTGAAGACACAATGGTTCCAAATTACGCTTTGTGAGAAACTACATATATAGAATGAGTGACATCTTACTTTTTACAAACATATTAAATGGAAGAGCAAGTTACAACAGTCTATATAAAGATCCATGCATTAGAAAATCAGCATGTATATAACATACATCATGAAATATAAGTGTATTGAAGAATTATTACAGTAATCTATATCTCGAGATCTATATCTTCTAATTTCCATTTTATGATGCAGAGAGCATAGGATAAGGGCTGCGTTCCTTTTATCCTTGTAACATAAAAGACGATACAATTATGCATGCAATTCCGGTTCTCAGAAATTAGGATCCGTAATTTGATACAACTCTAAATTTGGGTGGGCTATTTCAGTCTAGGAATTTCTGTTGACGTAGATTGGCGACTACATCTAGATACTAGCGATGCTCTGCTCGACTATACAATCCATAGAATCTAAATCTGCTAAATCTAAACGTAAACTCGAGTCATCCTGCTAAAGGTCTACTGCAGTGATGCAGAGACCCCCCACCAAGCCCATTTTTTCACTTGACCTTGGTCTTCCCAACGGTAACCTGCCTGCCAAAAATCATGAACAACGATCCATGCCTCCAAGAGTTATGCCGCTAAATCCACTATCTCCCACACTAAAGCAAACTGATTTTATACCCTTCTTACGAAGGCAAATACGTACTGTCGTAGTTGACATTGCCCTCAGCGTCCTCCTGTCCGCCACCGCCAGCCATCAACTCATCAACCTGGGCCTCAGTCAGCTTCTCACCTGCAAGTTAACGCCAAGATAACGTCATGGTAACATCAAGATAACGTCAAGTTAACGTCAAGATAACGCCAAGTTAACGTCAATTTAACATCAAGATAACGTCAAGATATCGTCAGGTTAACGTCAAGATAACGTCAAGGTAACATCAAGATAACGTCAAGTTAACATCAAGATAACGCCAAGTTAACGTCAAGTTAACATCAAGATAGCGTCAAGATATCGTCAGGTTAACGTCAAGATGACGTTGAGTTAACGTCATGATAACGTCAAGATAGCCTCAAACGTCATGAGTGACTCATGACCAAAAGCAACAACTGGAAATTGACTTAGCAATTGCATGAGGTTTCCCAAAATGCTGTTGCTTTTGTTTTTGGTCTTTGGTTTTTGGAGGAAGTTTTATACTGCATTTTTACAGCTTCATTCACTACCGTCTTTGCATACTCAGTAGTCCTCTGACGGCCGCCATCTTGTTGTAAAATGGCTGGTGGGTGTCCTACGCCCAGACAGTGAGTGAGAAAACGTACCTAGTGTGGCCAACACGTGGCGCAGCTCAGCTCCACTGATCAGGCCGGTGCCCTCCTTGTCGAAAAGCTTCAGGCCCTCAAAGAAGTCCTCGTACGATCCGACCTCACCCTGAGCAAGGACCTGCTTGTGGATGGCCAGGTAGTCATCGAAGCTCAGCCTCTTGCCCTCTGTGGAAAATGAAGATGGTGTAGAAATGTGTTTTAGGAGACCGTCTCTTGTGACAGGAAGCTATCATAACTGTCACCACACAGACCACAACTTATTACACGTCAACAAAGGACTCAGACTACAGCGTCTGAGCACACAGTTGTAGCAGATAGTCACAGAGTACATACGTCTTTCATGGTCTCCTATTCATCGTATCTTACACTGGTGGCAGCGGTGGGATCCGAATCCGCGCCATCGAAATGACGTATCTTACAATAGAAACCTTACGGTTATAGAACCGCTGACAGTGTGTAGTCTGACGGCGAAACGGGGTATTTCTCAAACGCCATTCCTATGCCAGACGTCTGCCATACTACTAGTATTGTTACCGATAGTGAAACTACACATCCGCAAGTCTAAGATGTATCTCGGGCTGTTTATGCTCCACTCTGTTATTGCAAAGTTTTCAAGAAATATTGGACTTTGGTAATCGATTGAGTCATGGGCATGTGATTTGGCCAAGCACAATGGGTCACTCTTCTAGATAAAGTATGTTGGGTTCTTAAACGACTCTTGAGCTATATGTTTAATCTATCGCGATTAGAAAACTAAGACGTCTTACCATTCGCCTTCGCGATCTTCTCGACTTCCGCGTTGCTGGGGTTCAGGCCGAAAGACCTCAAGACATCGCCCAGCTGTGCTCCGTCGATCTTGCCATCACCCTTGTTGTCAAACAGGGGGAATCCATCCTTCATCTCTGCAAAGCGATTTAGAAACAGTAGGGGGCGTGAGTGAGTGGACAACGGCAAGCAGATTAGGTAATTCGGGGATATACCCTACATTGGCATAACGTCAGATATTTGAGTTGTAGTAGATCAAGTAAAATATAAATGTTTCAAGACTACGAATTATAGTATCAAAGCTGGAATGACGTTGTATTCTCACTATCCTTAGATTTTCTTTAGATCGTGTACTTAAATGTTGCTCGCATTTCATGGAGATATTTGCTGTTCGTGAATTAGCCATTGTAAAGTAGCCCATGTTCTAACTAATTAAAAATGAGCACAGCAGTTTCCAAATTGCGATACAAAAATGATAACAAGTATGCAAGGATTAGCAAACTAAGAGGACAATTTCTCTACCCGTCGAAATATAATATCGGTAAATGCATTCCTTCCCCTACATAGTTTCTACTCTTGATAAAAATAGTCTATCGAGCGCTCCAGAGTTCAAGCCTTGATGCCTATGCTGACGTACCCAAAAAAGGGGCACACTAACAGCTGACATAATTCCCCGAAAGCGCAATTTGACACCCCTCCTCCCCAAAATAGTTTCGCTTCTCTGATTGCTTTTAATACTTGCAGTGACATTGTGTGTAAAGAAGGGCCGATAAGTTTGACGAAGTCTAGCCACTAGAAGTTCCGACACGTACCATATTCCAATGTCACAAGGACACTTATGCTAGCCTGGTATACGATATCTGAAGATAACCCACAACTGGTATGCAAGCCAGCAAGCGCAATCACTACACAGTAAGGTTACTGCCCGACAATCTCACTTTTCAAGGCACGCATTATCTTTTTGAGTAGGTATCATCTGTTCCACTTTTCTTGCTCATCATTTTGATCATCTTTCGCGACTACTTCAGATCTTAAAATCACCGAAGGGCAAGCACGCAGCTTGCATACTTTTCTCTTTTCCCATGCATACCGCAGAAAGTTGTTTCTAGGGTTGTATCTCGCTTTGCCTTCCCCTGCCGCCGCTATCCTTGTGCAGAAGTGCATCTCGTCTAAACTAATCAAAACCATTATCAGCGACGTTTTGCATTGAAACGGCGCCAAGGGGGCAAACAGTACGCGATGTAGGGCAGCCAAGCAGGCTCAACTCATAACGGGCTGGCCTTATTTGGAGACTGGCCAGTCTGCGCTAGGTGATACCCTCCGAATGTTTGTCTATTTAAAGAACCGCTCCATCCCCCCCACATTAGCACCCCTCCTAAACAAACTTGCCAAGCTCTACCGCTGGTTTCGGCTGACACACTTCCAACAAGCACGCGGCTCTCTATTAAAACTGTAAAATCAAGTTTGTAATTGAAAGCCACTTTGCAGCACTGAAGCACGTAGGATGGTAGAATTTCTCCATCTCGGGGTCTCCCCAAACAAGGTCAGTTACTTCCACCATCCATTTCTCGCATTGCCAAAATTCTTCCCCAGGAAAGAACGTGGTACCCCAAGGCTTTCTCCTCCACTAGATATCGCCTTGGCTCTCTCTCAAAACAACCTTGGTTTCACCAGTTGGCAGCCTTGCCTCCCCCTCCTGTTTTGTCTTCGTAGGTAAAGAGTTTCGTACTCACCCAAATGCTGTTGTTCCAACAACATACACCATGAAGGTCATTTGAGCATACCATGTCCACACAAACATTCTTGTCAC